>NW_027509197.1:4165000-4340000 GCF_051911475.1 Siphateles boraxobius
TGTCAAATAGACTCTCCCCTGTGAAGGCCTCATCGACACAACAGCCATCGGCACTGATCCTCAACAAACTCGTCCCCATTTGCATGTGATGACTCCGGTCTTCAACCAGATGAACTGCATAATATAATGTTCCGATCCAATCTTACTTCTGACCTGTAATGCTGCCTGAATCATAATCATACACTGTTCGTTCGTTGGTCGGAGGAGGACTGGCCCCCGACTGAGCCTGGGTTCTCCCAAAGTTTTTTTCTCCATTCTGTCACTGATGGAGTTTTGGTTCCTTGCCACTGTCACCTTTTTCGCTTTTCTTCGCCTTGGTCGCCATTGGCTTTTGGCTTGCTTAGTTGGGGACATTTCATTTTATATTTAACAATATTATTACAACATTATTTTCCTGAAACAATCTGCATTGTAAAAAGTGTAAAGGTTTTTATTAAAATTTTATTTATTAAAAGGTTTTATTAAAAATAAAGGTGACCTGACTTGACAATTATAACTGTTGTTACAATTATTTATGAGATGATGTATATTATAAAGATTTTTACAATTAAGGCTTTATTAAGAATACCCTTATAATGCATTACAAATACAGGCTTCATGGAATGTGCTACCTCATGTGAACATGTGTACCTCATCTTAAACTGAACACCACTTATAAGGAGAATAATCCATGGAATTTGTATTAACAGTGAACATAAATGTATGAGCATAAGTCATCTTAATTTCTGCAGTGAATCCTCTAAACAGGTGTTTTACCCTTTTTGAACAGTCATAAGATATGAGTCAGGCCTCCTTTGAGGTCTGTATATTCCTCCTGATTAAGGAGCTTGCCTCAAGCTCCTCTTCCTTCAGTAAATATTTATCTATGTGGACGAGCTTTCTCTTTCTGTCTATAACATATCTGTGGATGTACATCAGCCACCGTTCAACGCACCACTGTAAGGGCTCTCGTGTCTGGAGGGGGTATCCGGATTAACCCCTGCAATACAGAGATGAGAAGAACAACAAGAGAAAGGTTGAGTGTAAACTTGGCATCCCCCTCCTCCAGTCCCCCAAACACCAACCCCCAACCTCCCCCACCATTCTCCGAAATCAGTTTTTGTATTATGCCTGGGCTACATCATACAGAAAGGCATCACAAATCACTATCCCAGTACCTACAAAAACCAATCATTATAGTCACCAAACACAAACAAAAAGAAATTGATGTCCAATGAGAAATGTGGAGGAAAAGGTATTTTTCACATTCTAATACAATGGGAACACAAGAGCTCCATATATATCAGGTTATGCAGCTGTAGCCCTGGGCCATGCACAGCAGGCTGATATTAGTTTTAAATACAGATTGTGAGCAATAAAGCAACAGAAAGGGTTCTGTTCCCACTGCACACAGAATCAGCGAGTGGCTCCTCTTCTCTGCTAGAGAGATTCAATCACAGACAGGAAATAAATGTACTTGTTTGGTTCTGTCATCTATAAAAACTGTTATTGATCTCCCAAATGAAATTTGTTCATGCTGATCGATCAAAAGCATTATCTTCTTGTTTTTTTTCTCTCCTACCTCTACAGTCTATTACCAGTTACACAGACGTCTCCTCAGGCATTGAGACCACAGAGGGGTCTGGGTGAAGTGGATTCCAGGCTGAAAGTGGTGGAAGGGTTGTTAAAGTCAGCCAGCGGACATAAACACCAGTACTTAAAGGTAATGGAGTTACACCATGACTAAACAGCGGGGGCCTGAGGTGCAGAGCTCAATCCGCCCCACCCCCCAAGGCGTAAGCCCGCCAGCTGGCATATCTCAGCACTTGGCAGGTCAAACAGACACGCGAGTTAAACCTATATGGCTCATGTTATCCCTGCTCAAGTATCAGCGGAGAGCAGGATGACACCAGGGACAGTTCAATACTATTAGCTTGTGTTGGCTTCAGGGCCACAAACATGTTCAGCTTATTGAAGGAGAAAAGTTTTAAAAAGAAATTCTGTCCTGTATAGGAGTAAGTGGTTAGGACAGGGCAATATCAATTTCAGTGTTAAAGGTGTTGTGTTAACGGCTTTCATGGTTTCTTTGGGATTGTATGATGGAAAACCAAATGAGACACTGTGATGTTTTGAAGGCTAAATCTCCTCTAGGGACACAATAAAGATAATACACTCAATCCACATTCTGAGTAAAAACAAGAAAACTGTTTGCACAGACACATAGACATGCACACAAACATATATAGACACAAACACCTTGAAGTAAATCGGCCCATGGACCTTGGAAGCTTTTTGAACTGTGGTGAACTCCAGATGGTACTGCAAAATTATACTCACAGATTGTTTAGGACTTTTGTATGTATGTACTATAGTTGCAAACGTCTGTGGTGTTTAGTTCATATTTAGTTACTCCACCATTAGCTGGTTTGGGGAGTGCACCATTGTTCCCTTTCAGTCGAGAACGTCAGACGTAGTCGACGGTCGACTGAATTGGGAGATCGCTAGAGAGCCTGTCTTCTTCGAGTACTATTGAACGAGCCAATGTAATTGGCGTGAGTGATTCGCATCACACACTCCGCCCCCGCGGCGCGGGTATAAATACGGAAGTGGATGCACGCACTAGTTGCCTTTCGCTTCGGAGCCGATCGTTTGATGTCTCTGAGAGTGCTGTTGTCTACAACGAGCGAGTGTGTCGGTGTTCTTCAGGAAGACTCTCCCAGTGCTGGTGTTCTACAGCGCGAGTGCAGCGGTGATCGCGAGCTTTGAGCTCTCAACTGCTGTTTTAACAGCAACAAATTTCTAAATGTTTGTGTGTGTTGATGGCTGGTTAGAGGGCGGAAAAGTGAGTGCTTCACTGTTTCAGTTCTCTGTTCAGTGTTGCCGCGGTCATTCCCCTGTGTGCTCCGGCACTGGTGACGGTCCTATTTTCTGAAAGAGCAACACGGGTGCGTTTGCGTCTTTTTCAAGATGTCATTCCGCCCGTGCGTTTCTGGGTGCGGTCGTTCCCTGTCTCTCTCTGATGGTCACAACTGTTGTGTCACGTGTTTGGGCTTACAGCACGCTGAGACAGCTTTTGTGGACAGCTCATGTTTTCACTGTGGGAACATGACTGTCGCAGTGTTGAGGGCGAGACTCGCCTTCGTTCGCGGAGAGCGAGTCCCCATTACCATGCCCCACCCTCGGGTGCTGTGTGGGATGGGTGACCGGAGGATAGTGTTGGATGTCCCGCCCGGTAACCATTCCCTGTGGGCTCCTCACTCCTCCCTTCCACTGCAACCACTGGAGCCTCCTGTGTTGTCTGCTGGTCCATCTGTAATGGGTGGGCCAGCGATTTCACTCGGGGCTCCCCTGGAGGACAGGACGCCGATTGCAGCATCGGAGGGTGAGCTGACTTCTAGAGATGATGACTCGGCTGCATTGTCTCCCTCCGGGAGTTCAATGTTGCCCGATCCGGATCCAGAATTATCAGCTATGCTGAAACGGGCCGCCGAGGCTGCCGGGCTCGTGTGGAACCTCCACCGTGTCCCGTTCAGTCTCGGTTGGAATCTGGAGTTTGGTATCTTGGGGCGGGCCGCGCTGGTTCTCAGCTCGCCGCCCCAGTGCCTTTCTTTCCCGAAATGCATGGAGAGCTTATCAGGTGGTGAACAGCATCTTTCTCTGCCAGAAACTGCCTGAATAGCTTTCCCCCCCTCATTACCCTTGATGGAGGAACGGTGAAGGGTTGCGAGGTGTCCCTCCATTGGAGCGGTCTGTCGACACAGGTGCACCTGTGTCCGGCGGCCGCTGCCTTTTGGGGGGATCCTCGTCTCCCCCCTAAGGCCTGTGAGTTTCGTCCGTTCCGACGGGCAGAGCTTACAAAGCCTGTGGGCAAGCCCCTTCCTCTTGCGTGCCATGGCGTTGCTGCAGGCTAGGGCACCCATGGCATGCACGAGGGTAATCCAGACCGTGCGCTCATAGGTGAGCACCGCACTGCATCCGACCTCACCCTCCGGGGTGCGGGTGTCGTAGCGTGCGTGATCGGTCTGGCGATGTCCACCTTCGTGGTCCAGTAGCGCCTTCGTTGGCTCAGCCTGGTTGGTATGGCGGATGCGGACAAGGTTCGGTTCCTGGTCTCCCCAATTTCCCAGGTTGGGCTGGTCGGCGACGCGGTGGAGAACTGCATCAAACTGTTCTCTGCCGCTCAAGCGCAGACGGAGGTCATCCGGCACATCCTGCCCCGGTGGCCAGCTGCTGCCTCCACCCGCCGCCGGTGGCAGCTCCTCCGCCTGCTCGTCGCCGTGGGTGTTCTCCGGCCGCCGCTCCTGCTGGCCCTCCGCAGCAGCCTCCACCCAGGCCTCAGCATGGAGCCGGCCGCAGTAGAGACGCCCAGCCCGCTCCAGGCGCTGCCAAGCCAGGTGGCAAGCGACAGCGAAAGCATTCCGGAGCGGGCCGCCCAGGTATGAATGAGATGCTCTTGGAGTGGCACGATCACTCCCTCCCCCCGGGTGAGGGCCGGGTGGAGCCTTTGTTTGTGTGTGTGTCTGTTCCGCCGCTGGCTCCCTAAAAAAAAAAAAAAAAAAGCGGAGCAAGCGGTACCCACACTTCAAAGAGAGAGCAATTTCATCTGTTCCTGGGTCCCGAGAGGGCCAGTCTGGCGGGTGTGACCCTGTATAGCCTTACACCCCTCAGCTCCCCCTTGGTCGCCAGCAGGCAGCTTGGTGCGTTCGAGGACCCGGTCATCCGCCTTCTCACGCGCCCCCTGCCGCCTGTGGAGACAGGTAAGTGTTACACAGCACACTAACACCACTCTCTCTACTTTGCTGCCCCACCTCAGGCTCGGCTACCCCGCTCAAGTCAGTGATAGTCATCACATTAGGTGTTGAGCAGACGTGCTCCTGAAAATTCAGTGATATTCATCACACCGAGTGTTGAGCAGTGCTCCTGACTTGTGCGTGCTTATCTTATCCTGCTGGCGAAGGATTTGATATAGCCGCTCCTCCAGCCGGTACGAAGGCCAGTTGTAAACTCGTTCTTCGTGCTACTAGGGGGTGGGTCGTGACCATCTTGGCCCAAGATTGGTCTGCAGCTTTGACCTGAAAGATAGGTGCTTCAGATCTCTACCTCCCGCACCGCAGGCCATCCTGTGTGTTGCTTCTAAGGGTGGAGTATCAGTACAGTGTCCTTCCCCTCGAGTGCTCCAGAGCCCGTTGGGTCTTCAGGTCAACTGGAAGAGAGTAATCTCGCCCACGGGCTGAGTATCTCTTTTCTAGTTTTGGAGAGGTACTCGGTCCAACATGTCTCTCCAGTGAGAATGTGTTCAGCTGGTGTTGAAGTGAGAAAGGGTCCCACTGAAAGAACTTTCAGAGGCTCCTGGGGTATATGGTAGTCGCAGCCTTTGGCTCCCTCCATATGTGACCGCTTCAGCGCTAGCTTCACGATCGAGTCCCGAGGTGACCGTGGCAGAGCAGCTCACCCTGTGTGACTATAGTTCATCCCGGTCTGCTGCCAAACCCTCTTCAACAGAGGGGCCATGTACAAAGGGCGTGTTTTAACGGGGGCCTGGGCGACTCCCGACTACACGGGCATTCGTGCCTCGAGTTGTTAGACATTGCGACCGTTGCGCAAGCTTCCCCTGCATGTCACAAACTCACCCGTCACCTCCTCCTTGGAGTCAGACGCTTCTGAGGGCGCCTTGTTCCACTCCTCCCGCTTACTCAATCGTGCCGCCATCGAGCCTCACGACAGTTATAGCCAGGGCAAGTGGAGACTCCATCCCCTGGGTCCGGCTGGGTCATGACCATTCCGGGGCCGCTCAGTTGCCCCCCCGGTTTTATTTTTCCGCCAGTGTTTGGGTAAACCGAGCGGACTACCCTTGGACAAACACTGGGACTCAGCTGCCCCAGGGGCCCGCAGAAATGCGTTTAACCCCAGTGAGCCTTCTAAAAGTGACTGCGACTCATGGTCGCCTTGCGCCTGCAAGTCAGTGAAATCATCACTCTTCATGTTGAGCAGAATTGCTCCTGAAACTCGGTGAAGTTCATCGCACTCAGGTGTTGAGCAGCAATGCTCCTGTAGCTCTGTGAGTTCATCACAGGTAGCTCAGTGAATTCGTCACACGCAGTGCTGAGCAGAAATGCTCCTGGTGCTCAGTGAAGTTCCTCGCACTCAAGTGTTGAGCAGAAATGCTCCTGAAGCTCAGTGAGTTTATCACACTCAGGTGTTGAGCAGTAATGCTCCTGAAGCTCAGTGAACTTGTCACACTCAAGTGCTGAGCAGAAATGCTCCTGTCGTTCAGTGAAATTCTTCGCACTCAGGTGTTGAGCAGAAATGCTCCTGAAGCTCAGTGAGTTTATCACACTCAGGTGTTGAGCAGGAATGCTCCTGAAGTTCAGTGAACTTGTCACACTCAAGTGCTGAGCAGAAATGCTCCTGTCGCTCAGTGAGGTTCTTCGTACTCAAGTGTTGTGCAGAAATGCTCCTGAAGCTCGGTGAGTTTATCACACTCAGGTGTTGAGCAGGAATGCTCCTGAAGCTCAGTGAACTTGTCACACCCAAGTGCTGAGCAGAAAACGCTCCTGAAGCCCAGTGATCTTCACATGTTGTGTTGAGCAATGCTCCTGTCTTTTGCGCCCGTCACTTGCACCTACGTGCCAAGTCAGGAGAGGAACAGGTCTTCATAGTTGCCCCTTATTGGCCCAACTAGACCTGGTTCCCTTCAACAGCCTTCCTGACTTCCCCTGAAAACTCTTTCGGGGACGGGGCACGATGGCACACGCGTTCTTCCCCCGGAGATTCCGGGCGGTCTTACATCTGAACGCGGAGGTTCAGGTGGCTATCACAAGAATGTGTGATAGTTACCATCACTTCTGCGAGCACCCCCTAGAATGGGGTAGCGTGCATACGCCTTTAGAAGTGGAACCTAGTCGTTGAGTGCGTCTTCTCTCCAGAGGAGATCCTGAAAGCTTTCGATCACTTCAGTGCTCTCTTTCCTGCAAAATGGGTTGCAGTAGGCTGTTTTCCTAGATCACCCTCAAAATTATGTTGCCTCGGTGTTTAAACGACGCTCATCGTGTTGCAGAAGTATGCAGAAGCACGTTCTGATCGTCAGGTTCCTGAGGAGCAAGGTCTTGTAAATCCTTGTGTCCCTCTTTATCCTCTTGGGCCTTGTCCCTGGTGCGACTGCACTGCAGAGACCGCCCCTGAGCCACTGCAGGTAGTGAGTTAAAAATTATTTTATATCAGTTCTCCTGCTCGCGTGGTCTCTACTAGAGGGTAGGGACTTGCTCGCTTTCGGTCAACGTATTGTGCCTGGAGTCTGGGCCGGCTAACTCTCACAAGCTGAGACCCCGGCTCGGATTGTGCCCAAGGTTCCTACCTCTCCCGTAATAGGAGCAGGTGGTGAGCCTGCAAGCGCTGCCCTGGAGGAGGCAGATCCAGCCCTGGCTTCTCTGTCCGTTCGCTTGGACGTGTACAGAATGCAAGTCATAGACCTCAGACCAGCTCTTCAAGTATCTGTTGGAATTCAGCAGAGAGGGAAGGCTGTTTCCATGCGAAATTGCACTTAGTGCTTGCCTTCATTTCGGCAAAGATCCGAGATGCAACATGTCCACTTAGGTGTTGAGCTCCTCTATGATGAGTGTAAAGTGCTCCGCCTGGGCGTTGACGATATACTTTGCTAAACAGATTCTAGAGTTGGGGGCTGGACGACACCTAGTTGAACCGCTGCTTCCCGTGGGCTCCCTTCTCATGAAGCCAGTTTCACCGTGAGCCCGGTTCAAGTGTCGGCTTGCTGCGCCATTCCCCTCCTATGGACTGGATACGTGCGCCTTTCTACTCCAGTTGAGTTCCCTTAAAATTGAACCCTGTTGAGTTCCTCCACACCCTCCGACGTCGGACGTGCGGAACGTCTGGTGTTAGGCCTACCACTCGTAAGCAGTGTGGAACCTGTGTTAGGCTGGGTCCATATGTTGCGGTCCCTTCGGTGACCCCATATGTGTATTCTTCCACGATACGGCTCCCTGCGGTGAGCCCGTGTCTTCCCTCGGCAGAGTCTCTCTGCCGTCACTGTCCGGTGTGTCTCCCCCCGTCTTAGGCTGGAGCCACCCCAGTGACATTCCATATGTTAGACTGCCCGGTTTCCGCCCAGTTCATATGTGTATTCTCCACATTACCTCCCTCGGGTTGGATGTGGCTTCCGCAGCGTCCCTTCCTTCCAACGTACGGGGAACGCTTTCCCAGTGGTCCTGTAGGAACAGCAGTGACTTCCCTGGCCTAAGCCCTGTCCTTCCCCGCCTTAAGTTTGCGGGGGCATCAGGAGGCTTTGGTTTAGGCACTGGAAGGTGGCAGCGTTAGTGGCGTGTTCAATGGTTGATCCCAATTCAGTCGACCGTCGACTACGTCTGACGTTCTCGACTGAAAGGGAACGTCCTGGTTGCGTATGCAACCCACCGTTCCCTGAAGGAGGGAACGGAGGACGTAGTCCCCTTGCCACTACCGCTGGACCACCGCTGACCCCGGGTTACTCTCGGCTCCTCAGCGAAAAGCAACTAGTGCGTGCATCCACTTCCGTATTTATACCCGCGCCGCGGGGGCGGAGTGTGTGATGCGAATCACGCACGCCAATTACATTGGCTCGTTCAATAGTACTCGAAGAAGACAGGCTCTCTAGCGATCTCCCAATTCAGTCGACCGTCGACTACGTCCTCCGTTCCCTCCTTCAGGGAACGGTGGGTTGCATACGCAACCAGGACGTTCTGTGGCTATCATCACATCATCCAAGTGGATGCTGCACACTGTCGGTGGTTGAGGAGAGAACCCCTGATCCCATTGTAAAGCACTTTGGGCGTACAGTAGTACATATTAAAGCGCTATATAAATTCTTGCTTCCTTCCTTCATTCCTTCATTCCTTCATTCGGTATAGGGCCCCCCAGGAGGGTGGGGGCACAAGATGATTTGTTTTAATAAGTAATCACAACTCTGACATGACAATGCAAATCATCCAATCTATACTGGAAGTGAGCAGGGAATCACAACAGAACAAGTACACACACAAAAATAAAATAAAAAAACATAAAAATAAAATAAAAAAGATTGGCCCATCCGTTGATGATAACTGGAGGGCCGTTATCATCAACAGATGGGCCAAACTTTTTTATTTGAGTTTTGGATTCGTGCCTAAAGAGTTAAAAAGCTTTCACACAGAAATATATAAAAATTCCAGCTTGGTGAGTCTTCACTTAAACACGCCGATTATGTCTTAAGTGAACATTAAGGCCTGGTTTCACAGACAAGGCTTAGAATAAGCCAAAATTAGGCCTTAGTTCAATTAGGAAATTTAAGAACCTTTTAAAAATATGCCTTAGAAAAAACATCACTGGTGTGCATCTTGAGACAAAACAATGGCAAAGACATATTTTAAGATTTTCCAGGGGGTTGTTAGAGAAATTTGTGTTTCACAGACGTACTTTGCGATTTTAATCCCATCCAAATCTGCCAAGCCTGTGTTTTTCTCACACAACCTCAGTAAAAATTCCAGAGCAAATTACCTACTGGCGAACTCAGCGGTCCTCGGAGAAATCTAATCCCGACCAAATGCGAATGTCTGTGATTGCTGATGTTGTATTATTCTAACGCTTCTCCTCATCTGTTTTTTGAGCTACCCAAGCTACCGTTTGCGCACCAATATTCGTCATGCTTTTCAATATGGATAGTATCCAACGAAAAAATAAGATATACAATCAATAAATAGAGCCTAATTTCGGAACAGTTGAAGACTGTCTATTTTAAAATCACTGTCAGGTAAGAGTGAGATACTTGTCTAGATTGCTCTGCTCACGTTTGTAGGTTTACTATAAACAGTCACTGCAATTACCAGAACGAGTCTGTTACCGATACTTTGGTACTTTCCGATACCGTGGACCGATACCTGTATTAATAAATGAAAATTATGTTAACAAATAATCAATTAAAATACATATAGATGATGCACCCACGCACAGCACATGACCTTCTGTAATACACATATTTAGAAAACACACTCAACCAAGATGTTAGTCTCGTCCCGTTCGAATCAGTACATGACATCACAGACGTTGAGTGATAAGAATTGTAACTTAACATTGTTTATAAAAAAAAATAGTCCTGTCCGAATAGGGCTTTATAATAACCTTAGAATTTATTATGTCTGAATGTTGATTACAAAGTTACAAGTTCTTGCGGAATTGGGGTGAGGAAAAGAAAGCCATGTTGATTCTCAGAATAAACAAACACTACAGAAATATTAACAGGCTATTTTAATGAGTATATTTTAATTAAAGGATTTATACTTTCACTAATATGGTACGCTACTCCATACATCCTCCTGTCCCTTTTTAAAGCAGTATGGATGTGTTCACAATCTGACTAACTACATTTACATTTTACATTTAGCTGACACTTTTATCCAAAGCGACTTACAATTGCTTATTTCAGAGGTCGCAACGTTCTGGAGCAATTAGGGGTTAAGTGTCTTGCTCAGGGACACATTGATGTCTCATGGTGGATTCGAACCCGGATCTCTCACACGAAAGGCATGTGTCTTATCCACTGTGCCATTACCACCCCTAACTAGTAGTTGAGCCTTATGAAAGGTAATCTAAAATTAAGCAGGTCAGACTCATTTCTGTCCCTACAGCTAGGGTGCACTGCATTTCCTTTATATCTTTAAATAGTCCAGAAACTCTGAAAATATTTGTTGCAGAATGTGGAACACATTTGTTAATTTACTAAGTACTAAAAAACTAAGGTCTGAATTGGATGATTATTTTGGTTGGACACTGCCCTACCTACTCCTACAGATTGTGCCTGTACCCTCTTGCACAACTGTGCATTCCTACTCTCAGGCTGCTTTACCAGCTTAACCAGTTTATGTCAGGAAAACAAAAACAATCATGCTGGTTGACCAAGATTTTCTAGTGAACAGCAATAATCAGCCTATACCAACATGGAAATTCATGCTGCTTTTAAGTGGCTTTTTCAGCGCGATAAAACAGTTACTAATCTGTTGTTAAATACTTAGCTGTTCTAATCAGTTTGCATGTCTATGCTTTCTTTCAGAGAGGATGGACTGGTGATGGACGTCTTAAAGCGCTTCACTCAGTAATTTACATTTATGCCCAAACAATGTACATTGCAAACAAGTTACATATTTTGGTAACACTTTAGAATACTGTTCCTTCATTGATGAATAACTAAACAGTAACAAATGAGTAACGCACTATTAACATTCTAGTAACTAATATTACCTAACAAGAAACTCCGTTTGAAAATTAGTTGAATGTGGTAGTTCACTATTAGCTACTACTATTAACTACTATTTTTTTATACCTCACTGAAGACTACTAAGAACTAATATATATGTTCATAATTCATATTAATAATGCATAATGTATAATATAAGTTAATGGTAACCCATTAGTAATTAATTAAGTGTTACTAAATCCTTCTAAAGGAACCACTAATAATTAGGATCAGTTTTCTAAAGTGAAGATCATGGGAACACACTAGTAATTACTAAAGTGTTGCCAAATCCATCGGAAGGAATTACTATTCAAAATTACTAGTGGGTTTACTAGTGGGTTATCATTACCTTTTATTATAAATTATGCATTATTCATGTTAATTATAATGAACCTGTATATAGTAGTTCACTGGGAGGTATGAAAAAAATAGTAGTTACTGATTAGCTAATAGTGAACTACCACATTCAACTGAGCACTTTTACTTACTAATTTGTTAGTCAGAGTTTATTGTTAGTTAATAGTATTTACTAGAATGTTAATAGTGTGTTATTCATTTGTTCCTGTGTAGTTATTCATTAATGAAGGAACAGTATTCTAAAGTGTTACCCATATTTGTATCATGTTCATGAATGACCTGGGAATTGAACATGTTCTTGTCATTTCAAGCACCAGTATATTAAGTGTTTTTGTCCTGTAGCTCTTTGACATGTCCTGTTGTAACATTATACAACAGGATCAAATGTAATTCTCTGATTATACATACCAAACTAGTATTAATTAAAACTTAAAAGCTATTTTAAAAGTGTTTATGTACAGCTGAAGCAATCTCTCTTTAACTCAAAACGTAAGACAGATGCACAAGAGGCAACAATAAGCATATATTTGAGGACTATTTCTAACAGTGCAAAATATTGGATATTTTTCTTTTTTCAAATCTCCTTTTCTTTTCCTCCCCTCCCTTGTGTCTCCAGGTTTCTGCCTCTATCACTGCGCTATTGATAAGATGTCTAAATTTATTGCAGAATAATTCTGAGAGAAAAGAGATAAAAGGTTTCTGAATAAAATATGAGGAACAGGCTGTAAATTGTAGCAATGCATATCATTTCATTCAAACGTAGGACGCAATTACCATCTGCGACGCTCATCAGCCCTTCCTTTATGGCTTAATTATATGTTTAATGCTATCAGATCAAGGAAAGGGCAAAACAGATGAATGAGGCAGAGAGAGAAAAGATTCCACAACAAGACAAACGGCATATGAAAAAAGTAACATAAAGGATAGAATTGATTTCATTTACTGCCAAATTGGTAAAGTTAATTTAGACACATTGTGTCCTCATCTTCTCCGTTGTATGATAATAAAAAATGTAACAAAGGGAGTCAAGTTCCTTTAAAACCACCACGTCATCTAGCTTCTGCTGTAGAATTATTTGACTTGTTAATTCTTATAATCTATAGGCTATATAAGATTAAAACTTAGATGTTTGACAGTCTGGATGTCTTTTGTGCTTTTTTCTCTCTATGATTTTTAGACCTTAAAACACTGTCATTTGGTGAGACACTCACAAGGCCAATTCAGTGAAATAATATTTGACATCTGTTTGTGATGGAAGGATGAGTAAATGTTATCCATATTTTGTTTTCCTCAACAAACAGATACTGTGAAACAGAGACTTTTATACTTTATATTCAAAATAAAAGGTCACTGTTTATTCTTCAACAGTTTAATGCTTGTAAGTTTCTTCTACATTTCTCAAATTCTGAAAATTAATTAGCCTCAATCTTTCAACTAACTAACTAACTAACAAACATCCATGTAAAAAAAAAAAAAAAAAAAAAAAATATTCTATAGGGTACAACTATTGTATCCCAAAGGTCCACCAGGGTAAAAGGAGCATTTGACTTTATTCTCTTTTAAACCACTAGAGGAAACAAAAATTCAGATCAGAAATTTTCTAAACAATCGCTTTTGCATGTGGAAATTTGGCTGATTCTTGACAAGGACAGCAATTTCTGCACTAATTTGATCTAATATTTAAAGTTTTTATATTGTTGTTAAATTGTTGTTAATGTATGTAGCAAAAGGAGAATCGATAAAATTATTGACTACTTTGAGACAAAGGTCTTGTTAATGATTTTCAGTTTTGTTCAGAGTAATTCAAGCAACAGTTTTTCAATAACGGAAGAATATGTAAATTGATGGTAATTGGGATAAAACGCGCCCCTGCTGTTGGGGCAAAAGGCACAATATTGAACATGATAATAAAGAGCAGGCTACTGTTGTTGTTGTTTTTTTTCATTTGTTGACATGACATTTAGATTAGATTAGATTAGATTCACATGGTAAATATCATATATCAACTTGGAAGTCCACTCTATAGAGATAATCAACATATTATAATGAAATATATTTTTAAAATATGATATCAGTCATAATAAAATATTATATGTATGTGTTACTACTTTAAAGCTATATTCATTATGGGATCCCATTCAATTATTTTAGAAGCTTTACATTTTTGAAATAATTTTGTCTCTGTATGTTTAAAATTAAAAAAAAAAAAATTTAAAAAGAAGCCAAAAATAGCACAAACTTTGATAAAGTAATTGTATTAACCTAGACATTGTTAAAACATATTATTTTAACTAAAGAAATTGTATCAATACTTTGTGCCTTTTTTCCCCATGCTAGTAAGCCTTTTAGCCCATGTGTGGTTTAAAAGGCCCATACCTCGTGCATGTATTTATATGTTTTTTAAACAAAATAAACCCCTTTCTGATTTATTTTCACACAAAATCTGTTGCTCCATCAATGTTCAATATAAACTCTTTTTTTCTGCAACCATACACTATGGGAGTAGTGAAAAGCAGATTTTTCTTAAAGCGTGCTTTTAGCCCTGTTGTACCCTACTATTATTAATGAAAATTATATCTGTGTATTTCCTTCACAAATGGATTAACAGGTGTTTGAGAATGAGTAATTTTCAAATTCTGTTTTGAAGCAAGCCTGTTCATGAGGCTTCAGGCATGCCACAGGGCATGGAGGGGCCAAAAAAGTCCAAGCCATGAGATGCTGTCCAGCTGCATTACAGACTGACATTTAACACTGCTGCCATGCAAACACCTGCCACTGCTACAATACCAACTCACATGAAGGCAGGCCACAATCATTGTACACTGTAAAATGTTTTGAGGTAACCCTTATGAGTTTGGTTTACTCGACATTGCGCCAGAGCTGATGCTATGGGGGGTTTCCCCTCCTTCCTCAAATTCATTGAAAACTTATGAAATCTCGTGGGCGAGAGAATGGCCTACAAGTGCATGAAATAGAGGCAGGCTCTCCCGCTCTATAAGGTACACTGTTAAAAATTACCTGTAAATTTTACAGTAAAATACTGGCAGCAGGGTTGCCAGCCAGTTACTGTATTTTTTACAGTAGCGTTTCTGTAATTTAATTTACAGAATTTGACTGTATTCTCTGATTACAGTAAATAACAGTATATTGTTTTTTTTTTACAGTAAGTTATACAAATCTTTGTATTGGCTATATCTAGAGGAAGTATGTAAAATGCAGTATATACAATATATTTTCCTGATTTCTAAATATTAATGACTGGCAGCTGAATTTTAAATGTTAATTATTTATCAATTGCATAAGCTTTAAACAATTGTTTTTTAAATACATTAAATGTTGTATAACGCAAAACTTAATTCCCCTATTATTTCACAAAACAAACAAATTATTCAACATCCTAATCTTGAAAAACAGGTCAACATTTATTTAATTTATAACTTTAAAATATGCATGAAAAAAGTCATAAAACAGTTATTTTGTATTATTTTGATTTCATTTTTATTTACAAACTTTTTTTCTTTTAAATGTACATGAAATTAAATATTTTTTAATTACTTGAAACAAATTAGCCGTCATGGCCCTTCACACAAAGAAGAAATACGCAAACGACATACATTTAAAACCACAAGTTGACCAACATGATCATAATAAAATGGTTCTGAAAAACACGGACACGGATTAATTTTCACCACTTCATTACCAGACAAACATGTCTAAACAACAAGGCCCCAAGTGAGTCCAACAAATTTATGATCAAAAATGGAGAATAATTCAGCTCCAGATGCTATTCGATCACAGGATGCAAAGAGTGGCTAGAAATATTGAAAAGGACAATATATTAGATATATTACAAAACATAATGATACAGTCAGAGACAGATAGAGGGATGACAGATACAGTTATAGACAGATAGAGAATATTAAAAGGTTAAAAATAAAGGAAAAATTTGTGGATATTTGTGTGTGTGTGTGTGTGTGTGTGTGTGTGTGTGTGTGTGTGTGTGTGTGTGTGTGTGTGTGTGTGTGTGTGTGTGTGTGTGTGTGTGTGTGTGTGTGTGTGTGTACTACTTACATTTCAGAAATTCCACTGATAACCCACCACTTTGCTGGGAAAAGAGTGGCAACATGTGGGTTCACTGCAACCAGTTCCTTCTGTACCAAATTTGGACAAATGCTGCTGTCCCGAGAATTTTCGGTTTCTGTGGTAGCACCCCCCCACCTCCGGGTGGTCTGGGGTGTTCACTGATAAGCTCACACAAAAAAACGCTCCAAAAGATGCTTTCCAACAGGTTTCATTGTAGTTTTTGTCCAACTCCATTGACTTGTCTTGGACGTTCTAATACAGAAACCAAAAATTCTCGGGACAGCAGCATTTGTCCAAATTTCAATCTTAACCATTCTATTTCATCAGAAACGATCTTAAAACAGGGCTTTAAGTGTAAAATAACGAACTTGTCCTTTAACATTACCTTGCGGTTTATTTCAACCAAAACAGACTTGGTGATTGTTGGAACGGTGGAAAGAGAAATCGAGGGGGTCTTTTGTGAGTTTTATTTTGTTTCTGTCGAGTTTTAATTAAATGGGTTTTACGATGGTCTGAAAGAGGAAATAACTGAATTTGACATGTTAGGTTTGAAGGATCTTACAATAACAAAAATGTCTAACTGTTATCTCTGTAGGGATCCTTTCCATAACATCCGAGCCTGTCAGTGGTAAAAACAAGCACTTATAATAGACATAACGTTACATACATTTTGCTCGGACTGCTTTGCAGTTTGTTTCCCGGATGATGAACTTGATGTTTTTATGATTTTACGAACTTTTATGATCAATACTGCACCAAATTTAATAAGTCGTTTAGACACAAAAACTCGTGAAAATAAGGCTTAAAAATAATGCACTTTCCTTTGCAACGCAAAGTGGGTGATTTGGGCTTAGAGAGATTGGCTATTGGTAACAGTTTAGCCTTTTACTTCATTTCTATTTAGGCGGGAGACCAAGTTATAATGATTATTATAATAATTAAAAATATGAATAAAGGTGTAAATTGTTTAAAAAAAAACTTTATCAGAGTTAGTGATCTATTAGGCAACAAAGACAAGTAAAATGCATGCCAAAAAAAGCAAGTTAGAATATTTAGAGAGGTCAAGTGAAGCTTATTTTTTATTAACCTAACTTAGATGTATTGTAAGCAGATTTATGAGATATATGTCCTCAACAAGCAACACATAACATTTAATTCTTGATAATATATAATACTGAATAATATGTATTTTGATTTCTTACAGCTTACAGTGTGGGACAATTTTATTTGCAGCCTGGGAAGGAGTTTTCTGTAAGTACTGTATTAGCCATGTTAATACAATGTTTTAAACTTAAAGTTTTAAAATCTAATGGTTATTTTTTTCTTTTTCCTTTTAAATTAGCTGTTTTTGTTATTTCTACAGAATTGTCTTTTAAAATTTCTCCCTTCCACTGTATGTCTGCTCATCTTTGGTGCTGTGACTAACAGGTTTTGTCTTACGTGTTTTTGTGTGTCATGTATTTTTCAGTTTTGGTCATCAGTCCAATTTTTGCCAGGTTCCAGTACCACCTCAAAGTCCCAGCCAACCCTTGCACCTTTAAGTCACATATGTATCGACAAACCAATCCTGAAGTTCACCCAAAAATGAAGTTTGTCATCACCTCATGTTGTTCCAAACCTGTATGAGTTTCTTTCTTCTGCTGAACTCAAAAGAAGATATTTTGAAGAATGTTGGTAATCAAACAGTTGATGGTAGCCGTTGACTTCCATAGTATTTTTTTTTCCCTACTATGGAAGTCAATAGCTACTTTCAACTGTTTGATTACCTATAAGGGCTGTCACTTTTGTGAAAAAATCCTGTTCGATTTTTGAGACATGTATTCATTGAATCGATTGTAAAATCGATTTTTCCATGTCTAAAGACGTTTCCATTTTCAACACCAAATATTGGCAAATCCACGGACAACTAACAGGCATTAGGACGAACGTAAAGAGGGCGCTTGAGACGCGCACAAGTCAGCAATATTTCTGATGATTTATTGGCGTGAAGTTTTTCGCACAATGACAAACAGGAGTGCAACATTCAAGGATTGAAATTAATACCCGCCAAATTCGGATAAAAATGAACTTTGTCGGGTAACGCTGTCATATCACGAGCCAATTTGGCGTGTTTCTATGTTTATTCACTTTGCTGGGGAAGTTCGTGTAAGCCGAATCTGCGTGGATTTAGCGCAAATACGCAACTCGTGAGTCCTCATGATATATTAAATACAGTGTATTGCGCAGAATCTGCGCATTTCTGGCTTGCTTGAACATACACGTCACTAAGCAACAAATAACGGCGCGCTTGTTCACTTGCACTGAAGTAATAGCGAATATTAAAAAACATTTGGTTAACAGAAAAGACATTGTTATTTTCCAACATCCTACATGTTCTGTGTACTGCATTGATCTGTCTACCTAAAACACATTTTTGGTTAAAAAAAAGGCAGTTAAAATCGATTCCCAATTTCGTTTTCGAAACTTGTGTTGGTTGGTCCGATCAAGTGTGCAATCGATTTTCGAACGTAAAGTGACAGCCCCATTACCTATATTCTTTAAAATATCTTCTTTAACAATGCCTTTAAAAGCTGTTTATACCTGTAAACTGCTGGTGTAGCCTACTGGACATGCAATTTTCTAAAATGGTAGTGTAATTGATGAATAAAAAAACTTTTTTGACAAGAACTTTGTTTGGATTGTCTTTTGATTTGCAGTTATTCTGAAGTTATAGTATCATTATTAATAATTTGAAAATTATAATATTTTGCAATAATGTATCAATATAGATATTACAGTACAATACCATATAATTAATTGCAGCAAAAGTAGACAAAAATTACAAAATACAGTAAAAATACAGTACAGTACTGTTTCGTAGTTTACAGCACTGTTCGTGTGCACTGTAAATTGAATTACAGTATAAATAAATTACGGTTGCGGGAGAATTAAACAATTCACTGGACTCCCACAAAATAGAAATATCTCAAAATAAATTCAAGTCACCATTTATATAGCTCTTTTTACA
The DNA here is from genome assembly GCF_051911475.1 of Siphateles boraxobius. Classification (NCBI taxonomy): domain Eukaryota; kingdom Metazoa; phylum Chordata; class Actinopteri; order Cypriniformes; family Leuciscidae; genus Siphateles; species Siphateles boraxobius. The sequence goes on from NW_027509197.1 coordinate 4,183,684, forward strand.
ATATAGATTGTTTCAAAGCAGCTTTACAGTGATAAAAGGGAATTAATTCAACATCTAAACACAAATAAATTGTTATAGCGGCAGCATAGATGCTGAGAGGTTAAGCAAGCAGGAAAGAAATCCGTGACGCATTTCCATGCATTTAAAATCCATGACCATTTATTTTCATGATGTGATATAGTCCATATGCAGATAGAAAACACTTGATTATCAGAAACAGTAGAAATGGTTAAAAAAAAAAACATTAGAAACGGTCAATAAAAAAAGTGAGAGTTCCTGACTACTCACCCCCTATCTACACGGTCTTACCAAAACAGGAACCCACTTACACCTGTGTGACCATATACCTGGAAATGCATACTTCAATTACAAAATAAAAGACAAACATTGTTTACCCTTACATTAAGGCGCCTGATTATTACACAATTAACATCAAAATGTAAATTGTAAACAAAACAATACTACTTACTGATTGGCCTAAAGGAAACACATTCCTCAATCATAGGACTCGAATCTAAAGAAAGAAAAGTTGGAATAGCACAAGGAAGCCATTGCTTCCTCTATCCCAATGCTTGCCTACTTCTTCAGGTATAGTACCTGGCTAGATACTCATCTATGAGGATGGTTAGAGCCCCCTAATGGAGTGGAAAAACATAACCTTTACAGTAACAGAGTTAGAGCTGTTACAGATGTATGAGACTCTGAGGCTGAGAGTAGCAAACCGAAACACTGCTGAAAAAAACAGCTCCGATGACGCAGTGAATAGTGACGATTCTCTCTGACCAAACAGCAGTCTGCAGTGTTTTCACGTCACATTTTAGTATCGCCTCAGCTCGCTCATAACCTCGCCGGAGGTGATACAAAAAAAAAGTATACGAAAGCAGGTACAGGTAAAACTTTTACACAGTGGAAAATCAAAAAACAAAGGCGAGTCGAGTCGAGTCGAGCTGGTACTGTGTAGTGGAAAAGCACCATAAGTAACTATTACTATATGTCTGAATAATAAGATGTATGAATGTACATTAAAATTGTTTATTAATCATTTACTCACACTTTCTAAGTGATATTATGAACCATTGTCAACTCCTAAATAACTGATTTGTAAATAATGCAATACTTATGAAAATACAATTATTAAACACATTATAGATATGCTTTAAAAAGAAGAATAAAACATTTTCAGCTTTATTTATAAACTGCTTATAATGTATATTAATGTCTTAACAATTATGAATTAACTGTTTGCTAATGATTAACTAATGATTAATTGAGAAAACTGACTGAGCTGAAGATTTATCAAATAAGCAGAATTGAAAGATATAATTTGCCCTAAAAAATTCCAAGAACCCAATAATTATATGCATACCTAAGTGACCACCAGTAATTTGAGTAAGTGTGCCATATACATGTTGTATAGATACCAAATGGATGTTCATAAGGGCAGAATTCACCTTTGGAGCAAGATTTCTGAGAATAAAGTAAAGGCAACCAACTTTATTAATACCTTTTTTGGACCCAAGATGATTTGCACATTCAAACTCATCTATTGAATTTGGAGAGCAAACTTATGAGTCAAAAATAAAGGATGATTTTTAAAGTACAGTAGCTACCATCACAGAAATCCACAGAGATTAAACAGGGGGTATTTCATCATTTAAGCAATGAGAATTGTGTTCTTCATTGTCATAACTGGATGGGGTCTCGTGAGGAACACATCTGTCACCAACTGAAGAATATATCAATGAGATGTCTCCTAAATCCAGAGTAACTAGAGAACTGCAAGCAACAACCTGCTTGAGCACATTTCAGTCTAAGATTTTCCCATACAATCCATGAATTAGTTTTAGGAGCCTGAACAAAAGCAAAGCTGAACCAAAGGATGAAGTGCAGAGGAAACAACTTATCATTTTAGTTGAATAATACAATTTCTGCTTGTTTAACAGCCCTGCTCTCAGCTCTTTGACTTTTGAAGTTTCTTCAGTTGTACTTATATCAATATTGTAGACAGTTGTCTGCAACAAATGTGTACAGGCTGGACAGAGCATCATCTTACCTCACACTGAAAACAAAATGGGACTTGAACATCTCAAGCACCCTAGGATGTAGAAGGCAAAAGTTTTTTTTTTTGTCCAAGACAATGTAAAAGGTGAAAACCTGTACTTTTGAAGTCCCTTTATAAACAATTTATTTAAAAATAGGCATTAACTACAATATTTGGAATAGGCTAGTTAACTTAGTTATTATTAAATTTAACCAGATTATCTGTTGTCTCTCCAACACTGATCTTCTTGGGCTGCTTTCTTCCAGCTGGTTGTGGAGTGAGAAGATGCAGCAGGACAAGTAGAGAAGCCATGTCGCTGTCCCATTCTGGAGATAGAAAATAACAGTAGTGGTTTCAAAATCTGTTTATGGCATCTCTAATTTACCCCTGTGTATTGTGTATCATAATATCTTAAAATTACTAACTATTAGTGGGGTAACTATTATAGTTGTGTGCTGGAGGGCAAACTTGATACTGTCAGGATTCCATCCACGTCACGATCTCCATCACCGCCCACTCATTCCCAATCTCCCTGTCGGACACTCCCCCGTTCACAATCACCTGATTACTAATCACCGTCACCTGTGTCTCATCACCCACATGCACTATAAAGCACTCACCTTCACTGCAGTCACTTGTCTGGTCTCATCTATACATGACTCACAGACTCTCCTTCAACCAACCTGCTACTTACCAGCTTCCCGATCCTTCCATATCCATCTCCAGTGTGACTGCTTCCTACCCATCTGCAAGAGAGAAAAGGACATTATCATCCAGCTAAGCCAGTTTAACGTTTCTAAGTCATTTGATCCTTACCTGTTATCTATGACTGAGTTTCGATCTGCACAAATAAAGGTTTAAAGCTTACCATCCAGTCTGTTCCTTCTGTGAGCCCTGACACACGCATCATCATTTGTTGTATGTAAATAGTTATGAACAGCATTCACAAAGCATGAATTCACTGATGAGATTGCATAATGGTTATATTAAGAAATAAGTGTGTATTAAGTGTTTTTAGCAGACTTTGGGGGAAATGCTTTTGGGAAATAATCAATAAAAACTTTTTTACCAGAAGATTGATTGACTCAAGTAACAGCATTACTATTTTGATCATCAGTAGTATCAGATCCTTCATTCAGTGCAGCTTTTTAGATGCTGTTTTAGGAGAGCAGTCTCTTTAAGGTTTCTGGCCTCCTGGAAGACTTTTTTTTTTCAAACTGGTGTTCCATTTTTCCAGGAACCTTGAAGCAACCTCTGCTCAAAACATCAGTGAGAAGTCTTGCCAAATCCAATTTAAAAAAAAAAAAAAAAGAAAAAAAAAAAAAGGAAAGACAACCATTGTGACATCTAATAGAGGAAAGTTTCTCTCATCTTCTGGAACACTGTCAGTTGTGTGGTGGAGGAGAGACACGGCTTCCAAACATTCATATCCCATTTGCTGGTCATCTATGGTTCCGATCTTTCTTGATAATGTGGGACTTCCTTCTAGCTCCATTCTGTTCCGTGATGTACAGGAGGTTCTGGAATTACGTTGCACGGTCTTCATACGCCACTCAAGAAAGCCTTTTTTGCTCTGAATGTCATAGAAATGTCCTTAGACAAAATAATACAAATGCAGTGGCTCAAGAGCATATAAGATGTTTATGGCAAATCTGAAGATCACAAAAACAACACAGTATGAGGCATATATAATCTAAAAGCTGCTTCAGTAAAACTATAATATGTATCAGAGTGGATATTCCCAGGGTCAGACAAAATAATCACATTATATATAATTATCTTTACCATAAGTAGTGAGAGAAACACATTGGGCCGTATTTAAACGATCTAAAACGCAAGTGTCAAGCGCAAAGCGCAAGTTACTTTGTGGGCGGATCTCGGCGCTGTTGCTATTTAACCGGCGGGATAAATGACTCGGTCTGAAGTAGCTTCATTATTCATAGGTGTGGCTTGGGCGTAACGGGAAACGGGCTTCAGAATCGGTTCTCAGCCGAGGAGATCAAAGTTCTCATCAGGGCCGTAAAAGAAAGAGAAGTGACATTGGGGATGGGACAAAGCCACCCAAATTATTTTCGGTTAAACATGCATATAATAATTTGGGTAAATGTGTAAGCTTTATGCCGTCATGGACACAACAATGATTTCCCTTGTGTTTTAATATTTTCCCTTAAAAGATAAAAATCTGCTATTATTTGAGGATTAGTGTAGTACTGTTGACTTGTTAACATATTTGTTATAGATTTTTATCTTTTAAAAACAACATTGCTGTAACTACATACATGCTGTCTATCTAATTATCTATTTAAATTGCCTCCAAGGCACTTCCGGGCACTATTTGATATCTACGTGAATCACGTGACGATCAAGCATTTTGAACTTCCACTGTAGCAACTCTCTCTCTATATGGCTCTGACAGATGCGTAGGGGTGGTGGAGCGTAGCAGAAGATCTGCAATTCTGTGGTGTGACAACTGACCAAGGGGGAGCTGGGGGGATGAGGGAACCTGGTGGAGTTGAAAGGTCAAGGGTGTCTGTTGGAGCTGAAGGTGGGAGGAGCCAAGACGGAGCCGACAGGTCGATGGGCCAAGATGGAGCAAGACGATCTGAGGCCACTACTGGATACAAATATATAACGTGATTTAATAAAAAAAAATGTAGACAGGCAAAACATTATGGATAACATAGCATACAAAAACAACAACCAAAGACCAAAGACTAAAAACTGAGGTACTAAATACACAGAGATGATGAAATTAATACGAATAGGTGTAAATGGTAAATGGACTGCATTTATAAAGCGCTTTCACAGACCCAATGGCCACCTAAGCGCTTTACATATTTGCCTCACATTCACCCATTCACTCACTCATACATACACCGTCGGCATTGTCAGCCATGCAAGATGCCATCCAGCTCGTCGGGAGCAGCTTGGGTTAGGTGTCTTGCTCATGGACATCTCGACACTTAGTCAGGTGGAACCGGGGATAGAACCACCAACCTTTTGGTTTAAAGACAACCTACATGAACCACTGAGCCACTGACGGCCCAGATGTGATGATTAGATGAGTGTGTGCACGTGTGAGCCAGGAGCGATTATGGGAAATGTAGTGTGCTGTGGTGGCTGGTCTAGTGACAGAGGATTGTGACATACACTGAACAAAATTATAAACGCAAAACTTTTGTTTTTGCCCCCATTTTTCATCAGCTGAACTCAAAGATCTAAGACTTTTTCTATGTACACAAAAGGCCTATTTCTCTCAAATATTATTCAAAAATATGTCTAAATCTGTGTTAGGTAGCACTTCTCCTTTGCCGAGATAATCCATCCACCTCACAGGTGTGGCATATCAAGATGCTGATTAGACAGCATGATTATTGCACAGGTGTGCCTTAGGCTGGCCACAATAAATGGCCACTCTAAAATGTGCAGTTGTATCACACAGCACAATGCCACAAATGTTGCAAGTTTTGAGGGAACGTGCAATTGGCATACTGACTGCAGTAATGTCCGTCTGAGCTGTTGCCCGTGAATTGAATTTTCATTTCCCTACAATAAGCCGTCTTCAAAGGTGTTTCAGAGAATTTGGCAGTACATCCAACCGGCCTCACAACCTTAGACCAAGTGTAACCTCACCAGCCCAGGACCTCCACATCCAGCATCTTCACCTCCAAGATCATTTGAGACCAGCCACCCGGACAGCTGCTGCAACAATCGGTTTGCATAACCAACAAATTTCTGCACAAACTGTCAGAAACCGTCTCAGGGAAGCTCATGTGCATGCTTGTCGTCCTCATCGGGGTCTCGACCTGACTGCAGTTTGTCATTGTAACCGACTTGAGTGAGCAAATGCTCAAATTCTATGGCGTCTGGCACTTTGGAGAGGTGTTCTCTTCACGGATGAATCCCGGTTTTCACTGTACAGGGCAGATGGCAGACAGCGTGTATGACGTCGTGTGGGTGAGCAGTTTGCTGATGTCAACGTTGTGGATCGAGTGGCCCATGGTGGCCGTGGGGTTATGGTATGGGCAGGCGTATCTTATGGACAACAAACACAGGTGCATTTTATTGATGGCATTTTGAATGCACAGAGATACCGTGACGAGATCCTGAGGCCCATTCTGCCGTGCAAAGGCAAAAGACATGTAACTTCGTTTTTGGTTGAAAATGAGTTATTTATATTTTTGGCACATTCAAGACCTCCTTTATCATTTGGATAAGTAGCTTGAGTCAAATCCGTTGTTTTTTCGAGAAAATAATGGGTTGTCTTAACAGTAACTTCCAAATGCCCATGAGAAACCAAGGCAGAATACCGTAACACAAGTTACGGCTATTTGGCTTTGTGTTGGAACGCTCACGCTTGAGTTACGGTTCTCTGTCTTTGTTTAGCCGCGCGTCAATATGAAGTTACGGTGCTGGTGTTGTGCCGAATTCTGACCCCTGCCAAATTATTACCCCCCTAGTATTGGTAGGTTTAGGACTAGTTGTGGGGGAGGGGTTAGGATTAGGCAACCATGTATTGACTTCAACGAGGGGGGTAATAATTTGGCAGGGAGTCGAAATTCGGCACAACACCGGCGTTCTATCAAATAATGCTACCTATCAGATTATACGGTGTTCTGCTTTTGTTTTACCCTCCATTAAACTTTAAATTACGATGTAGCCTGTGTAGCTACTGTGTACAGCTGCCATCAGTCCCTGTCTTCTGATGTCCTCAGAGCTTTGTCCTGCACTAACGATCACAAACGATCAGCATTGTTGTGCCATTCATCCACGACCATCACCTCCTGTTGCAGCATGATAATGTACGGCCCTATGTAGCAAGGACCTGTACACAATTCCTGGAAGCTGAAAACATTGCAGTTCTTGCATGGCCAGCATACTCACCGGACATGTCACCCATTGAGCATGTTTGGGATGCTCTGGATCGCGTATGCGACAGTGTGTTCCAGGTCCTGCCAATATTCAGCAACTTCGCACAGCCATTGAAGAGGAGTAGACCAAAATTCCACAGGCCACAATCATCAACCTGATCAACTCTATGCGAAGGAGATGTATTGGACTGCATGAGGCAAATGGTGGTCACACCAGATAGTGACTGGTTATCGGACCCCCAATCAAGGACAATACTTTATATCCAATTAAACGGAAAAGATGGTGCCGCAGATGGCTGCCTCGGTGTGGGGCTCTTCAGCTATTGTGTTTTTTTTTGTTCGTTTGTTCTGCATTCTTTCCTATCAGTTTCACCAACGACGAACTACTGGACATTAGGAAACACACACCAGAAACCTTTTCTACAGTTTTTGATTATTCGGACGTTTTGCTGGACATTCTCGTCGGAGGGGCAGCGGTGTTGTTCAAACGCGCGGTCAGATGCAAACGCGGGAAGCGAGCCGGCGCACTGGTTAAACTCCGCGAGCGCGGCCTGCGCACTGCACTTCCCAGTATTCATCAACGCAATACATCTGCCGGGCTTCCGGCTGTTCCGATCGGATCGCATCGCGGAGCTAACGGGGAAAACGAGAGGTGGTGGATTGTGTTTCTACATTAACGAAAGTTGGTGTTCAGATGTAACAACACTGAAGAAGATGTGCTCTCCTAATTTAGAGGCACATTTCATAAACTTTAAACCCTTCTACTCGCCTCGGGATTTTTCCTCTTTCATTCTCATGAATGTATACATCCTTCCAGACGCGTGTGTGAGCGCGGCGCTACAACAGCTGGCTGAACAAATAGCTGAAACAGAACAAAGGTATCCTGGCTCTATTTTAATCATTCTTGGGGATTTTAACAAAAGCAAATCTTTCCTGTGAACTACCAAAATACAGACAGCACGTTACATGTCAGAATCAGAATCAGAATCAGAAAGAGCTTTATTGCCAAGTGTGCTTGCACACACAAGGAATTTGTTTTGGTACTGAGGCTTCCAGTGGACATATACAAATACAACATGAAACATAATACTACAAATTATAAGAATAAAAAATAAAAATATAAATATATGAGAATAAAACTATCACAGTTGGGTTTAGTCAGAATAGACATTTTCAGATTTACAGATTATGAACCTATTTACAGTGTTTTGAATATTATAAATAAATAAATCTACATATAAGTATCACCTGAGTTGTGGGATATTGCACTAAACAGTGGGAGTATTGCACTTACAGGCATATGCCTTGGGAGGAGTGTTAACTGTTCAGGAGGGAAATGGCCTGTGGGAAGAAACTGTTCCTGTGCCGAGATGTTCTTGTGGCCAGTGATCTGAGTCTCCGTCTTGACGGTAACAGTTCAAACAGGTGGTGTCCAGGGTGAGTGGAGTCTGTGATGATTTTACCTGCTCTCTTCCTCACTCTGGAAGAGTACAGGTCCTGGAGGTTTGGCAGGGGGGCACCAATAATCCTCTCCGCAGTCCGGACTGTCCGTTGTAGTCTCCTGATGTCTGATTTGGTAGCTGAACCAAACCAGACAGTGATGGAAGCGCACAAGACAGACTCAATGACGGCTGAGTAGAACTGAATCAGCAGATCCTGTGGCAGGTTGAACTTCCTCAGCTGGCGAAGGAAGTACAGTCTCTGCTTGGCCTTTTTCACAGTGGAGTCAATGTGATTGTCCCACTTCAGGTCCTGAGAGATGATAGTGCCCAGGAACCTGAATGACTCCACTGCTTCCACAGTGCTGTTCATGACGGTGAGTGGGAGGAGTGCTGAGCTGTTCCTCCTGAAGTCCACGATCATCTCCACTGTTTTGAGCGTTTTCAGCTCAAGGTTGTTATAACTGCACCAGGCAGCCAGCTGTTCAACCTCCAGTCTGTAAGCAGACTCGTCACCGTTTCGAATGAGACCGATGACAGTGGTGTCGTCTGCAAATTTCAGGAGCTTGACAGTGGGGTCTTTAGAAGTGCAGTCATTAGTGTACAGGGAGAAGAGCAGTGGGGAGAGAACGCACCCTTGGGGGGCTCCGGTGCTGATTGTGAGTGTCTTGGATGTGTGTTTCCCCAGTCTCACTCGCTGCTGCCGGTCCGTCAGGAAGCTGGTGATCCACTGACAGATCGAGGATGGTATGGAGAGCTGGGTCAGTTTGGCTGTGAGAAGACCAGGCATGATGGTATTGAAGGCCGAACTGAAGTCCACAAAGAGGATCCTTGCATAAGTCCCTGGTCTGTCGAGATGTTGCAGGATATAATGCAGTCCCATGTTGACTGCATCATCCACAGACCTGTTTGCTCTGTAAGCAAACTGAAAGGGATCCAGCAGGGGTCCAGTGATGTCCTTCAGGTGGGCCAGCACCAGTCTTTCAAACGACTTCATGACCACAGACGTGAGAGCGACAGGTCTGTAGTCATTAAGTCCAGTGATTTTGGGTTTTTTGGGGACAGGAATGATAGTGGAGCGTTTGAAGCAGCAGGGAACTTCACACTGCTCCAATGATCTGTTGAAGAACTGCGTGAAGACCGGGGCCAATTGGTCAGCGCAGGCTTTTAAACAAGCAGATGAGATGCCGTCTGGGCCTGAGGCTTTCCTAGTCTTCTGTTTTTTGAAGACTCGGCTCACGTCCACCACACAGACCTTAAGCTCAGGTTGGATGGCAGGAGGGGGGAGTGATAATTGGAGAACAGGAGGTGATGCTGAATGTGTGAAGTGCAGATCAGACCGGGTGTGTGGTGTGAATGAGGGCTTTTCAAACCGGCAGTAAAATGAATTTAAATCGTCAGCCAGGTGTTGATTGTCCACAGATCGAGGGGATGGTGACTTGTAGTTGGTAATGTTCCTCAGGCCATTCCAGACTGATGATGGGTCGTTGGATGAAAACTGTTTTTTTAGTTTATCAGAGTAGTTCCTTTTAGCAACTCTGATCTCCTTTGTCAATCTGTTTCTGGCCTGGTTATACAAGATTTTATCCCCACTTCTGTAAGCATCCTCTTTGGCATGACGAAGGTGTTTGAGTTTCCCAGTAAACCATGGTTTATCATTATTGAATGATAAGAATGTCCTGGTAGGAATGCATGTATCCTCACAGAAACTTATATATGATGTTACAGTATCTGTGAGCTCATCCAGATCATTGGTAGCAGCTTCAAAAACAGTCCAATCAGTGCAATCAAAGCAGGCCTGTAGATTCTGCTCTGCTTCATTAGTCCATCTTTTCACAGTCCTTATTCCAGGTTTAGCTGATTTCAGTTTCTGCCTGTAGGTCGGTATGAGATGAACCAAACAGTGATCAGAGAGCCCCAAAGCTGCCCGTGGGACGGAGTGATATGCATTTCTTATTGTGGTGTAACAGTGGTCCAGTATATTACTGTCTCTGGTGGGACAAGTAACGTGCTGTCTGTATTTTGGTAGTTCACGGGAAAGATTTGCTTTGTTAAAATCCCCAAGAATGATTAAAAGAGAGTCTGGGTACCTTTGTTCCGTTTCAGATATTTGTTCAGCCAGCTGTTGTAGCGCCGCGCTCGCGCACGCGTCTGGAGGGATGTAAACATTCACGAGAATGAAAGAGGAAAATTCCCGAGGCGAGTAGAAGGGTTTACAGTTTATGAAATGTGCCTCTAAATTAGGAGGGCACATCTTCTTCAGTGTTGTTACATCTGAACACCAACTTTCGTTAATGTAGAAACACAATCCACCACCTCTCGTTTTCCCCGTTAGCTCCGCGATGCGATCCGCTCGGAACAGCTGGAAGCCCGGCAGATGTATTGCGTTGTCCGGTATGGCTTCACTCAGCCAGGTTTCAGTGAAGCACAAAGCAGCAGAGTTTAAAAAATCCTTGTTAGTGTGGGTGAGGAGAAGAAGTTCATCCGTTTTGTTAGGAAGGGATCGGAGATTCGCGAGATGAATGCTGGGGAGTGCAGTGCGCAGGCCGCGCTCGCGGAGTTTAACCAGCGCGCCGGCTCGCTTCCCGCGTTTGCGTCTGAACGCGCGTTTGAACAACAACGCTGCCCCTCCGACGAGAATGTCCAGCAAAACGTCCGAATAATCAAAAACTGTAGAAAAGGTTTCTGGTGTGTGTTTCCTAATGTCCAGTAGTTCGTCTTTGGTGAAACTGATAGGAAAAGAATGACTAAACGCAGAACAAACGAACAAAAACAACACAATAGCTGGAGAGCTCCACACCGAGGCAGCCATCCGCGGCGCCATCTTGGATCTTGGATCTTGGATCGCCAAGAATCTTGGATTAATGTCCCACCAGAGACAGTAATATACTGGACCACTGTTGCACCACAATAAAAAATACGTATCACTCTGTCCCACGAGCAGCTTTGGGGCTCTCTGATCATTGTTTGGTTCATCTCATACCGACCTACAGGCAGAAACTGAAACAGCTAAACCTGTAATAAGGACTGTAAAAAGATGGACTAATGAAGCAGAGCAGGATCTTGAGGCCTGCTTTGATTGCACTGATTGGACTGTTTTTGAAGCTGCTACCAACGATCTGGATGAGCTCACAGATACTGTAACATCATATATAAGTTTCTGTGAGCATACATGCATTCCTACCAGAACATTCTTATCATTTACTAATGATAAACCATGGTTTACTGGGAAACTCAAACACCTTTGTCATGCCAAAGAGGATGCCCACAGAAGTGGGGATAAAATCTTGTATAACCAGGCCAGAAACAGACTGACAAAGAGGATCATAGTTGCTAAAAGGAACTGCTCTGAAAAACTGAAAAAACAGTTTTCATCCAACGACCCATCATCAGTCTGGAATGGCCTGAGGAACATCACCAACTACAAGTCACCATCCCCCCGATCTGTGGACAACCAACACCTGGCTGATGATTTAAACTCATTTTATTGCAGGTTTGAAAAGCCCTCATTCACACCACACACCGGCTCAGACCTGCACTTCACACATTCACCATCACCTCCTGCACCCTCATTACTCCCCCCTCCTGCCATCCAACCTGTGCTTAAGGTCTGTGTGGAGGACGTGAGCAGAGTCTCCAAAAAACAGAAGACTAGGAAAGCCTCAGGCCCAGACGGCATCTCATCTGCTTGTCTAAAAGCCTGCGCTGACCAACTGGCCCCGGTCTTCACGCAGATCTTCAACAGATCATTGGAGCAGTGTGAAGTTCCCTGCTGCTTCAAGCGCTCCACTATCATTCCGGTCCCCAAAAAACCCAAAATCACTGGACCTAATGACTACAGGCCTGTCGCTCTCACGTCTGTGGTCATGAAGTCGTTTGAAAGACTGGTGTTGGCCCACCTGAATGACATCACTGGACCCCTGCTGGATCCCTTTCAGTTTGCTTACAGAGCAAACAGGTCAGTGTATGATGCAGTCAACATGGGACTGCATTATATCCTGCAACATCTCGACAGACCTGGGACTTATGCAAGGATCTTATTTGTGGACTTCAGTTCGGCCTTCAATACCATCATGCCTTATCTTCTCACAGCCAAACTGACCCAGCTCTCCATACCATCCTCGATCTGTCAGTGGATCTCCAGCTTCCTGACGGACCGGCAGCAGCGAGTGAGACTAGGGAAACGCACATCCAGGTCTCTCCTCACCAGCACTGGCGCCCCCCAAGGGTGCGTTCTCTCCCCACTGCTCTTCTCACTAATGACTGCACTTCTAAAGACCCCACTGCCAAGCTCCTGAAATTTGCAGACGACACCCCTGTTATCGGTCTCATCCAAAACGGTGACGAGTCTGCTTACAGACTGGAGGTTGAACAGCTGGCTGTCTGGTGCAGTTATAACAACCTTGAGCTGAACACGCTCAAAACAATGGAGATGATCGTTGACTTCAGGAGGAAGAGCCCAGCACTCCCCCCACTCACCATCATGAACAGCACTGTGGAAGCAGTGGAGTCATTCAGGTTCCTGGGCACTACCATCTCTCAGGACCTGAAGTGTGACACTATCACATTGACTCCGTTGTGAAAAAAGTCCAGCAGAGACTGTACTTCCTTCGCCAGCTGAGGAAGTTCAACCTGCCACAGGAGCTGCTGATTCAGTTCTACTCAGCCGTCATTGAGTCTGTTTTATGCACATCCATCACTGTCTGGTTTGGTTCAGCTACCAAATCAGACATCAGGAGACTACAACGGACAGTCCGGACTGCGGAGAGGATCATTGGTGCCCCCCTGCCAAACCTTCCAGAGTAAGGAAGAGAGCAGGTAAAATCATAACAGACTCCACTCACCCTGGACACCACCTGTTTGAACTGTTACCGTCAAGACGGAGACTCAGATCACTGGCCACTAGAACATCTCGGCACAGGAACAGTTTCTTCCCACAGGCCATTTCCCTCCAGAACAGTTAACACACCTCCCAAAGCATATGCCTTTAAGTGCAATACTCCCACTGTTTAGTGCAATATCCTACAACTCAGGTGATACTTATATGTAGATTTATTTATTTATAATATTCAAAATACTGTAAATATGTTCATAATCTGAAAATCTGAAAATGTCTATTCTGACTAAACCCAACTGGGATACTTTTATTCTCATATATGTATATTTTTATTTTTTATTCATATAATTTTTAGTATTATGTTTCTTGTTGTATTTGTATTTGTATATGTCCACTAGAAGCCTCAGTACCAAAACAAATTCCTTGTGTGTGCAAGCACACTTGGCAATAAAGCTCTTTCTGATTCTGATTCTAAACAAGCCTATTTCTTATTGTACATTATACAAGACCTTTGAGTTTAGCTTGGAGTGAGTATTGGATGGGGTGGGGGTCGGCAGTAATTCAATTCAGATCTTGATTCAATATTGATACATTTTTCTAGAGTTCATTTTTCTAGCTAACTAACATGCTATATGGTCATTGAATGGGTATTTGTGACATTGTTCACAAGCTGTTTTCTGCTGTTGAAATACTGATTGAACGGGACATGAGACATTTCAGTAAGCTGTACTGTATCTTTCAACATACCTTTTGATGTTTATTCATGTTTATTTAGAGCTATAACTAATGATAAAGAGTAACACAGATCGGTTCATGTGCCGCTTAAACTGTGGTGCTACAGCGATCTGTCACACCACATTAAAGAGAAAATGGTATTTATTGTTTGAATTCTGAAATAAAATTGACAAAATTTAAAAGCTGAGACTTTGTTTCTTATCAAAAGTAACCTGTTCTGTCGTGTCTGTAGGAGAATGTCAGTATCCTCTTTGCTCCGCAATGTTTTTTCACTGCGTGATAAAATGGATCTGTGGCGTGAAAGCATGTGAAGAGTGTCAATTGCATGAGTCTATATATAGATTTATATATATACTATAGATTTACTAATTGAAAGTGACAGTATTGTCGTTAAACATTGTAGTTATCAATTGAATCAAAATCTATGTGAAAATAGATCATCAATTCATATATATATATATATATATATATATATATATATATATATATATATATATATATATATATATATATATTGCCTGAGAAACAGGCACGCAGCCATTTTCCGTTTTGTGATAGCTCTGTATATTTCTATGCCATCTCTATCGAAGTAAATTACTTATTGTGGAGTTTACTAAAGTTATCATGAACATGGTAATGTTTGAAGCTGATGTCATAACAAATGTCAGTAGAGCGGTAAGATTTTAAAACAAGCAGCTCATTCATAAATCAGTAAGATCTTACCTTAATGCTGTGGAAATACAAACCAGAAGACAGAACACAATGAGCACAGCACTGGCTGGGCTACATAAGGTCTATGTTAGAGATGTCTTATTATGTCAAGTCACCTTTATCTATCTTTTTTTTTTAAATGCAGATTGTTTCAAAGCAGCTTTACAGTAATAACAGGAAAATAATGCAACAAAGTTTGTTTTGCTGTACACCAGCTCTAGAAGAAAATTGTCATTATCCAGCTTCAGCAAGGTCAGTGTTCATTAATTTCCATGTTAAAAATGATTTGTTATTAATTTAGTTAATTTATTTATACAGCAGCTCTGGAGAAATCAGTGATGTCATTGTTCCAGCTCAGTTCAGTTCTCGTACAATACTGTCAGTGCAGGCAGATCAGTAATATTGCTAACACAGTAACAAAGCAAACCTTTTAAAGATTAGCCAATGGACTATTGATGTATTAAATGATAAGCTATTTCCTTACAAAAGCTGTTTATTTAGCATTGTGAAACCTCTCCTCCATTGACATCCATTAAAAAAACACCTCCGGTCTCTTTCCCTGCGTACCACAGCGTCAGCAGGCATTATGCTTTTTTCAGCAAAGATTGCAGGCTTGCCTTCAATTTGGTTTATAGATGGTCTGAGGACAGAAGCTTCAGACTGGAATTTAGGGTAGGGCTGACCATCACATATCCTGCCCCTGCCCCTACCCTTACTATAACTACCTTAATGAATTCCCAACCCCACCCAACCACTAAACCTACCCTTAATGACACTAAAAGCTACACTCCATCACTGGTCTGAGGCTACATCTACATTAATCCGGATACATTTGAAAATGGCGTTTTCGTTTAAAAACGCTCTCCATCCACACTAGCGTTTTCAAGCATTTTTCGACGTTTCAGTGTGGATGAAAAACTTTTGGAAACGTCTGAAAACGCTAAATTCATATTACTGTGCATGCATAAAACCTCACAAAAGCTCACTGATATGATACAGATGGATAAATAATAAATAATAAAGTTATCGCAAATTTTTCTGACGGATCATTTTATTTAGCAAAATATCTCACCATTCACTGATGAGTCCAGGTCACACTCAGTCACCATATGTTTGGTCTAAAATGCAACTGCTCTCATGTATTGGTACAATATGCGTCAAATGACTAAACTAAAATAATTGTTTTTAAAGGGCACCTATCATGCACCTTTTGACAAGATGTAAAATAAGTCTCTGATGTCCCCAGGTATGTGAAATCTTAACTGAAAATTTCCAATAGATAATTTTTTACAGCATGTTAAAATTGGCGCTTTTGGGGGTGAGGAAAAACGTGCTGTTTGTTGTGTGTGTCCCTTTAAATGCAAATGAGCTAGTGCTCCCGCACAGAATGCGGAGCTTCAAGAGCTGGCGCTTCAGTGTCAGGACAATCTCATCCAGTGTTGCTAACTTAGCACCTTTGTCGCTATTTCAGCGACTTTTAAAACCCCTTTTGCAACATTTTTTCAAAATAGCAACCAGCGACAAATCTAGTGAATTTTTGGACAAACCTCAGTATCCTCCAAATGTTGCCAGTACTGTTCTGTGATCGCGAGGTCTTGCTTTCAGGGAATGGCTGAGATGAGCAGCAGCACATTAATCTGTTGAGCACACAGCAGTTTTTTTGTTTTTCCACAGACTTATCACTTATCTGCTTCTCTTTTGTTTTATATTTAAAGAATTTAGTTTGACCATTTTAATTTCCTTTTTTCTTTTCTTGTGCTTTTTACTTGTATTACTCACTATCACAGAGCTTTCATCCAGTTCCAGAACTCTCAATTCAGATAATTTTACACATATAAAAAATGTAGTCATTCATTATATCATAGCTACTCTTTCTATTGTCTGACAAAAAACATATAGGAAATGAGAACAGCTTTATTGGACATTTGGCTATATTATATTATATTATATTATATTATATTATATTATATTATATTATATTATATTATATTATATTATATTATATTATTGTGGCGAGGGGGGCCTGGTCTCGCGGAGTCTGTAGCGAGAGACGAGTCAGCGAGCTGTGCGGTGAGTAAGTAGGTCAACGCAGATGATGAACACCTGTGTCTGATTGCAGTGATTGGCGTGGAGACCGCATATAAGCTGCCAGGAATGAGAGAGCGGCGAGATAGAAGGGCTTGGGACTCGCACGTGACCCGCAGCAGATACCAGCAGAGTTTATGCACGAAGTGGAAAGAGTTTTTGACTGAATGGACTGAGTTATTTATGAAACGGGATCAGTGGTCGTTTGACTGAACCTTGAGAGCTGAAGACATACAGCGTGAGCTGGTACAGCGGGCAGAGTGTTTCTTATATATGTGCTGTAGTAGCGCACCTTTTTGTTCTTTTATTTTCTGAATAAAGTGCGAGTCCCAATTCCGGCTACCCTGTCTTCTTCTTCCTTTACCCACACACACTAAGCTTGACTACACTGGTGCCGAAACCTGCGAAGGAGAAGACTGCCGCCGCCATGCAGAACCCGCCAGGAACGCCATTTGCGGACCTCATCCAAACACTTGCGGGTCTTCACAGGGAACAACACCACGCCCTGCTGGCCGTAAAGGAGGAGCAAGATCAGCGGTTCCAGCTGCTTCTCCAAGGCCAGCAAGAAAACCGTGAGCTGTTCCGGAGCTGGCTCGACCGGGAGATTCGGGCCATCCCCGATCCAGCTATGGCCTCGGCCCCGCCCCTGCCTCTCAATAAAATGGGGCCCCAGGATGATCCGGAGGCATTCCTGGGCCTTTTTGATTGGTCGGCCAAGGCCCAGGGATGGCCCCGAGCGGACTGGCCCATGCGGCTGATCCCCCTTCTGTCAGGAGAGTCGCAGATAGCCGCCCACCAACTGCCAGTCCAGAATCTCCTGGTCTATGAAGACCTGAGGCGCGCCATTCTTCAGCGGGTCGGCCGGACCCCGGAACAACATCGCCAGCGGTTCAGGTCCCTGAGCCTGGACGATTCCGGCCGGCCCTTCGTCATGGCGCAGCAGCTCCGGGACTCCTGCCGCAGATGGCTGATGGCCGACGGAGGCGACGTCAAGGATGTTATCAGCAAGGTGTTACTGGAACAGTTAATCGCCAATCTGCCCAAGAAGAACGCGCAGTGGGTCCAGTGCCACCGCCCGACGTCGCTGGACCAGGCCATCCACCTGGCGGAGGATCACATGGTGGCTTGCCCAGGGGTCGGCGAACCCCTCCCATCTGTCTCTCTCTCTCCCTCTCTCTCTCTCTCGTCCCCTTCTCTCCCCAAACCTGTCCCCCTTCCCAGGTCTCGTGGGGGGCTGATGCCCCGGCCGGCGCCAAGGTGGAGAACGGGGCCTCCGGCGGAACCTGTGCCGGCATCCAGGGCCCCACCCAGGGGGCCTCCATCGGTCGACCACTCCGCCCCGGTTCCTGCAGCCTTGCGCTCTCCACGCCAATCCCTTGACCCGCTTCCCGCCACTGGGGCGGCGGAGAGGCCTGGGCCGTACTGTTGGCGCTGCGGGGACCCAGGACACTTTATAGACCGGTGTCCGGTGATGGAGGTGGGGACACTGATCCGGGTCCCCGACGCACCACAGGCTGCCCCCAATCAAGCTGGCCTGTACCAGATACCAGTGAGTATCAAGGGGGGTACTTATCAGGCTTTGGTGGATTCAGGCTGCAAACAAACCTCCATTCATCAAAGCCTGATTCAACCTGGGGCATTGGATAACAGCCGCATGGTTAAGGTGCGGTGTGTGCACGGGGTGGTGGTGAGTTATCCTATAATGCCTGTGGTAATTCAATTTAGGCGACAAAAGCATAGCGTAGAGGTAGCAGTTAACCCGCACCTCCGGCATCCGCTAATTCTGGGGACGAATTGGCCTGCTTTTGGGAAATTATTGGGGTCTTTATGTGCGGATGCCTCTTGGAAAAAGAAATACAAGGGAAAGACAGCGGTTGTTCAGGTTGGAGATGCTGAGCCGAGACCTCTGGCTTCTGCTGCAGGGGAACAGAGTGCTCTGGAGAGAACTATCCTCACCGAGCGCGATGATTTTCCCCTGGAGCAGTCCCATGACGAGACGTTAAAACGTGCATTTGATCAGGTCCGGTCTATCGACGGCCAGGTACTTCACCCAGACCAACCGCTCTCTTATCCCTACTTTGCTATTTTGAAAGATAAGTTGTATCGGGTGACCCAAGACACCCAGTCAAAAGAAGACACAACACAGTTATTAGTTCCTAAAAGCCGCCGGGAAATGCTTTTTCAGGTGGCTCACTGTAATCCAATGGCCGGGCATTTAGGTCAAACGGCGACACTAAACCGGCTCATGGCCCGATTCTTTTGGCCGGGCATTCACAAGAACGTGCGCAGGTGGTGCGTGTCTTGTCGTGAATGTCAGTTGGTGAACCCACCGGCCAATCCAAAAGCACCATTGTGCCCCCTTCCATTAATGCAGGTCCCCTTCGAACGAATTGGTATGGACCTCATCGGGCCATCAGAACGGTCAGCACGTGGGCACCGCTTTGCGTTAGTCCTGGTGGATTACGCAACGCGGTACCCTGAAGAAGTTCGCGAACTTTATGAATTATTGGGCGTTAAATCGATTCGCACTAGCGTCTACCACCCACGGACAGACGAGTTAGTGGAACGGTTTAATCGCACTTTGAAGTCCATGATTCGGAAGTTCGTTCACGAAGACGCCAACAATTGGGATAAGTGGCTAGAACCCCTCTTGTTCGCTGTACGCGAGGTCCCCCAAGCCTCCACGGGTTTTCCCCCTTCGAGCTTCTCTATGGGCGTCAGCCCCGCGGGGTGTTAGACGTTGTTATAGAAACTTGGGAGGACGGACCGTCTGCTAGTAAGAACGAAATTCAGTATGTCTTGGACCTGAGAACAAAAAGGTGCGCTCGTGCGCCTTAACCGTAGTGTAATACTACAGCACATATATAAGAAACACTCTGCCCACTGTACCAGCTCACGCTGTATGTCTCCAGCTCTCAAGATTCAGTCAAACGACCACTCTTCCCGTTTCATAAATAACTCAGTCCATTCAGTCAAAAACTCTTTCCACTTCATGCATAAACTCTGCTGGTATCTGCTGCGGGTCGCGTGCGAGTCCCAAGCCCTCCTCTCTCGCCGCTCTCTCATTCCTGGCAGCTTATATGCGGTCTCCACGCCAATCACTGCAATCAGACGCAGGTGTTCATCATCTGCACTTGACCTACTTACTCACCGCACAGCTCGCTGACTCCTCTCTCGCTACAGACTTTGCGAGACCACGCCCCCCTTGCCACAATTATATTATGTTATATTATATTAATATATTAATATATATAATATAAAATACAGTATGTGAGCATGAATTTAGAGTGAAAACACATTAGGCAGGCAGAACGCAAGTACTACGCGATGACGTTATGAATATGCTAATTGTCTTTTAGGGAAGGCGTTAGCTACTTTCCTTTGAAAATAGTTGGCTGATCACAGATCTCATCTCACAGAATGAAAATGTCAGAACAGAAACTGTACTAGCAGTGTTCATTTCTGACAATAATGCCTACAGAGCCAGAGAATATATGCTGCATGGAGATAGAACAGGTATAGTTTAGATAATTTGTCATCTTGATTTTATTTATTAGTACAAGCTTGTTGTAGCGGACCACGTCCGAATGATGACAAAACATTTATTCATGAGTATTATGATGTTTATTGTACTTCACACAAAAGGTGAAGCATTTGTTTTTGTCCAGAAAATCACTGTAAGAGCCGAGTAAAACAATTCAAGAAGTGCGAAAGAGAAGAAGTCTTATTCATAAATTGCCCATAAATTTCACATTGCCCAGAATCTGAAAACGACTTGTTCTGAGGCACTGCTTATGATTTATGGGATTTTAAAAAAAGCACTGGGTGGATTTTTATCATTATAGGGTGGTTGTGTACACACACTGCCAACATACATTTATGTTCAAACACCATGTAAAAGTGAATTTTGCATAATAGGTGCCCTTTAGAGAACCTAAACTCCATCAAGTGACAGAATGTGGAAAAAAACCTTGGGAGAAACCAGGATCAGAGCCTGTTTACCTATGAACGAACACAATGTGATTCAGGCTGCATCAAAAGTCAGAATTCAGATCGGAATTGGTAGCATTCAAACATTCATCCAACCACAGTCATACAGCAGTCTGAGGACAGCAGCACCAGGCCAGCATTCTCAGGCCTTGTCCACACTAATACTCCACCAGGCACCAGGGCCGGAGCGCGTTAAGGGTTTTCTGTTAGAACGGTGTTGTGTAAGCGGCCCCTAAGTTACTACCTAATGACTAATAACTATTCCGTTTTGGCCTTCCGTCCACTCTTGAGACAGCATTTTTATTAATGAAAATTAAGCTTTTTGAAAACATTCTCTAAAGTGGATAAATTTGAAAACGCTGATTGCACGTTGTAGTTTAGACTATCAAAACGGAGATCACTGTTGCCTCTGGCTTGCTTAGTTGGAGATACTTTATATTCAACATCATTGATCTGACTGTACTGACACTGTTGTATGAGAACTGAAATGAGGTGGATGCTACCAGAATATATATATATATATATATATATATATATACTGTGTGTTGTGTGTTTTTTTTCTAGAACTGCTTGAAATGAACTAATTTAATAATTGATTATCTTTACAACAGAACTGAATCAACACTGAACTGACTTCAGCTGAACAACAGCCGAAATGCTTTGAAACAATCTGTATAAAGCGTTATGTAAATAAAACGCACTTGACTTATGCAACGGTTATTTTTGGGCGTGACTCTATTAAGACTGCATAGGCTCTGCCCACACTTCTGCCCAGTGGCTGCTGTCCTAAAAACTGCTTTTGTGTTCTAAACAGCAAAAACACATGAGATGTACATTTTCAGGTAGGTGTACTGCTCCATTGTCAGACATTTATATTATAAATATTTATAGGTAATAATATAACTTATTATATTCAAAAGTAATATTTCACTAGGCTTGTGCCCAGTAAAAGGGGTCTTAATGTGATCATTTCTTAGCACCAAATTTCGGGTACACTGGGTACGTTTATATTTACCTGTTATTTAATGAACTAAGCTGCCATCTAGTGACAGAGTGTTCAACAGCTGATAAAGGAATACATCTCCCCACTTCCCTGCAGCGTTCCCTCTTTAATTTAAACACACCTTTATCCGATACTTTTTGCCTTTGAGATGTATGGGAATGTGTCCCAATCAACTTAAATTCACCCCTAATGTAATCAGAAATTACCCAGGGCTCATGATAAATTATGTTTCTAACCTGTTATCTAACATTCATATTGCATAATAAGGTATTTGTATTATATATTTAGTCTTGATTTACCGTCTCCATATTTTTTTGATGTGCATCAAAATGCGTTTGATGGATAAAACAGTGATTACATCAAAATCTGCCATGACAAAAGACAAAGAAACAAAAAAAAAATCAATTACTTAAAATGTTTTGATGTGTGTTTACAATAGCATTTATTGTATTCAATTGTGCTTTACTTATCTCTGTTGAGTATACCTGTAATGTGCAATATACAGGTAAATAGATTGTAATAATTGTTTTGAGAATTTATAACACAATGATTTAATTGAAGCATATGTAAATCAATTTATGCCACACTGTTTCCATATGTTATCAAAATGAAAAACAATTGCAGGTGGGAATATATATGCCCTAATAGAGCAAGTTCATTTATAACATTGAATGTCACCTTATACAACATAACTAGACTTTTTTTTTGTTTGTTACTTTCTTCCTCTGTCACTCAAGCTGATTGGCAGAAACTGATGGGCTGGGTTTGTCTCTGCCTGCAAAAGAGAGATTTACATATTCGAGGCGAGGTCCTGTTTAAAGGCTATAGCGCTGGACATAATAGATGCACCATCTCAGGCCCAAACATTGCAATCAACGACTAATTAAAAGGAGTGCTGTGGTGTGAGGATGGGTAGACAACTAACAACAACCATTACAACAGTCCAATTCATTTATTTGACTGCTGTGGTAGCAGAGGTGGAGATGATCACTCATTATGCCTATTTACAGCTAATCACAGCAGCAGGAAATAGCATACAGATTTCCCACACAGTGCCATACTAGTTAAAGGGAGTGAAAGGGAAGCAATTGATTTCAAATTAATTGTTTGAAAGGTTTTCTCAATGGGAGCCATCTCTCCAAACAAGCTGCACATTTAGTATAAAATGTAATCAAAATTAATTAAAGCCCTAACAAATTGCATACATCATAGTTAGCATGGGCAGATAGTATAACAGGAAATGTTATGAGACAAATTGGCCTAGCTCCAACAATGAAAGAGAATGACTTCACATAACTAAATATTACGGTCGTTTCCATGAGCCATATTTCTTAATGAATTCTCTAATTAATTTAATTCACACATTGTGCATAATTTGAAACAAGAAATGTCACTGGGTCAGATTTAACCATAGTCATGCTGGCTGTCGGTTTTAACAAGAGACACATTAGCTAAACATGACCTCTATGCAAATGAAAGACCAACTGTTGTAATTTTAATTCCAAATCCCTAATTAGCATGTTATAAAGACATATTGCACGATTGTTCCGCTCAACTCAAGACATGCCAGAGTCACTTTTTTGGGGTCTGAAAATATCTCAATTAAGGGGGTTCTTTTCAAGATAACATGTTCCAACCATTTACATCTTATACTATTATACTCATTTGGAATAAACATGTAACATCTAAATTATAATTTACAATTCTCTCCAAGGTTATTTAAGCCACCAGTCAAAGTGCTAATTTAATTTTTTCTAATTCATATACAATTTTTATCATATTTTTTAATAATTAAGTTTAACTTTAAAAATAGCTTGGAATGTGTTAGTTTTTAGAACATTTGCTATATGTTCCTGTTTTCCTTTATAAGCAGCTTGAGTTTATTAATCTTTTAATATTAATTTAATTTAATATGATCTACTTTTTATTTATATATTATCTAGTCTCACATAAAAAACGGTAACACTTTACAGTAAGGTTCATTAGTTAACATGAACTAAGAATGTGCAATACTTCTACAGCATTTATTAATCTGGTTAATATTAATTTCAACATTTACTAATATATTATTAAAATCAAAGGTTATATTTGTTAACATTAGTTAATGTAATGTGAACAAATATGAACAAACAATGAACAGCTGTATTTTTATTAACTAACATTAACAAAGATTAACCAATATAACAAAAGCATTGCTCATTGTTAGTTCATAGTTAATATAGTAGACTATAGACTAATGAACCTTATTGTAAAGTGTTACCAAAAAAAAAAACGTTTCTTTAGCAGTTCACCCACACTTAAGCATTTTATGTTTCTCCTTAAAGGTGTGTTGTGAGTGTAAAACTTTGCAATTTATTTAAAAACCATAAGTTCATTCTAAAGGAACAAACATAGACTAGGCTTTCAGGTTTTCTCTTTCAACAAAACAGGTTAGACCAGACTTGATCTAAATAGCAGCTTTTAAATCTTTCACAATCTTTCAGTCTATGAGCATACACAGATATAAGTTATAACCATGTTAATGTTAATTCTCCTCCTACTCTTCAAAAAAATACTATGGTACAAGTAAGGTATCATGTGGTACTAGTGTGATACTTTGAAATATACTATGAAACTGAATGCTGATCCATGGCACTGGGCAAGTTATATGGTAATTTACACTGAGGCACAAGGTTGGGACACAC
The DNA here is from genome assembly GCF_051911475.1 of Siphateles boraxobius. Lineage (NCBI taxonomy): Eukaryota > Metazoa > Chordata > Actinopteri > Cypriniformes > Leuciscidae > Siphateles > Siphateles boraxobius. The sequence goes on from NW_027509197.1 coordinate 4,208,080, forward strand.
TTGACTTAATTTATAGCCTATTTCTTTTTTTTAAAGCCTAAAAACTTTTTTTTTTTCAAAGACTAATGCTTGAAATTAGTTTTGTACATAAACAGGCAATAGTGAATGAATCATGGATCATTTTCTTTAGAAAACTATTTTTTTAAAATTAATTTTACTAAATGGATGAGTTGCAGGCAGCAGATCGCCTGCTAAAAAGCATTCTTATGTATGCTTAAGTTGGTTGAGAGAATATCCAGACACACATCTAGTCAAATAAATTAAAATAGGCCAATAAGATTTGTATTTGATGTCAAAGGACATTGTTGATAATTTTACATTCCCGTATTATTATTCTAATATGTGTAAAATAGTTATTATATGGAATGGAACAAGTAGGTGTGCTCTAACCAAGTTACTTCAATTATGCTATTGCCATGGTAGCCTAATCCAAAAACCAACTGTAGTGATAATGTTTTATGTTTTAAACGAGTGTATTGACACATACAGTTATACATATATGTCTAACTAGAACCACACCCTGAACAGGATTTCATTTATCGCTGTAAATTGACACGTCGTCACATTGTGTTGAGCCCACGTGTAAAACAGGGCAGGTCTGATGTGCAGGACGCCAGCAGGAACTACGGGCTTAAAGGAGGATGTCCTTAACCCAGTGGAACGTGTGTTTGTGCTTAGAAGTGGCACCAGATAATTATCGAAACGAAACTTTAGAATATCGAGACGAGTGCAGAAAACATTCATTTGAGAAGACCGGAGCAGCAGCACGTGTGTGATGACAAACTTTGCGACAACGATCTCAATTGGAAGTTGCACGCGACTATTTCAGCTTTCTTTGAAACGAAATATCTCAAATGGATTTATTGTGGATCTAATATGTCTTTGAGTGCAAACCTGCGGAAGTTTGCCAGGACAACAGAGTTTTAGGTTATACTGCAGAAATGTTGCCACGCAGTCGTTTTTGAGTTCGGGATGTTTAGTGAAGTAGTACCCCTCTATGACTACGTTCACACTCGGTGTTTGGCAATAACAACATTTACAAAATCATGTTTTGGTACTCTTAAATTGTCTATTTACACCACCAGATACAAGTGGAATAAACATCGTCTGTATGCCCAGGTAAACCACAATCAAATCCCGTTTCTATTATCGCGATAGTTTTAATAACGACTGTAAGTGACAGTTGTTCTGAATTCTGCCACCTTTTGCGGCTTCTATGCTACGTTAAAACGTTGGTTCCAATTGAACTCATTCATTTTGTTCCATCTTGGCCCACATAGAACATAAATAATCTCTCTGTTTCTAATTCAGTTGCGACTTGTGAATATTTCAGGTAGTGACGTCAGTTTAAGAATGTGAAGTCAGTCAGTACTGCACTGAGTGTGAACATTTAAAAAAAAATGAAATTTAGGAAGTATTTCAGAGGCAGTGGGAGGGTCCTAGCGTTTGTGTTTATAGCATCTGTAATCTGGCTCCTCTTTGATATCGCAGCACTGAGGATATCCTTCAATGATGTGAATCAGGATTTCAAAGAAAGAGAGATTGTACTAAAACAGCGAAGGAGTAAAGGCAATGTAGAGGATGTCTTCAAACATCCTCTGCAAAAAGTAAACGTAGAAAAGAGAGAGTTTTTTAAAAACAAAAAAAGGTTTGAAAAGAAAGTTGATGAGGTTTACAGAAAGTGGCCAAAGTTTAGGACAGAACCCCAAGCTCTGCTAAACAACGATAAACATATGAATTCAATGTTATTGGCTGACAAGTCTTTTGTGGAACAAAAAGGGGTAATTAATCAAAGCAAAGATAATCTAACTGTGAAATCAACTGTGGAAGGAACAATTTTTAGCATCCCTCCAAAAACAAATGAGACAAAAACTGAAATTAACGGCAAAGTGAACAGTATATCTGCAAAGATGAACAAAATAAATGCTGCTGTTGGACAGATAGAAGCAAATCTAGATGTGAATGCACATTTACTTACTAAAGCACTGCCTGCTGTCCAGGAGAAAATGTATTCTCCTGCGCTCAAAGACAATTCTGTGGAGAAAATAAATCATACCAATGACACAATAGTAATGTCACATAAGAAAGTACATGTAGATTTTCTCAAACCAACACAGACTGATAAACCGAAAAATATTATTGACAATAGCGAGAAACATGCCAATACTTTCAACAAAACTAAACCAGATATTACTAAAAAAGCAGTAGAAATACCACACTCTCCTAGTGTGCGAGTGAGGTCAGGAAAGCTTCATAAGGTTATGGCCCTAGATGTGACAGACCTGCCCAGAGATCCGCAGGCCGTGGGACAGTTTGGACAGCCTGCAAGTGTTCCCAGAGATAAAGAACTGGAGAGTCGAAGACGCTGGAGTGAAGGATATTTTAATGTATTCCTGAGTGAACAGATACCAATAGATAGAGCCATTCCAGACACCAGACCCCAAACGTGAGTTTGAACCATAGATTAATTTTGTTGTATTCGGGGAGGTCATGGCAAATTTTATGTAATGGCAAGCAGATGTGGCACTGATATATGCGTTAACACCTCCATACCCTGTATTGTTTAGATGTTCAGAAAAGCTTGTTCATGATGACTTGCCCAACACCAGCGTGATCTTTTGCTTTGTGGATGAGGTGTGGTCAACTCTACTACGCTCAGTGCACAGTGTGCTCAACAGGTCTCCTCCACACCTGTTGAAGGAGATCATTCTGGTGGACGACTGCAGCACCAAAGGTCTGAGGGACAATTCTGTGCTAATTTACTTGCATTAAAAAAATTGAATCATGTGAGATCAGTGACAGGGTTTATGTCTAATAGTTAAAAACTTTAAACCTCACAGTATTGTGGTCCATTTTGTCCAAACTCTCAAGTCATCAGCACTAAATACGTGGGAAAACATGACACAAAACATGCTTATGTTTCACAGTCATCCATACAGTAACTGTTTACTTCTTCAGTAAGGAACCCCTTTGACTACTTGAAATCTTGAAAAGTTTAACTTAATTTAACGCTTAATCTATGACAAAACATAAAAAAAGTCCAGGAATAAAAATATAAGCATGGATTGAAGAAAAAGTCAGTAAAAGCCTCTGACTTATAGACTTTTATATTATACATATATTATAATATGTTCTTTAGAATTAAGCATTTTTGCTTTCAAATTGTCAAAGTATACCTCTAATTAAAGAAGCAATTGAAGGTATGTTAGTCCTCACTTTTCTGTGGTTTTGGTTCTCTATAAGGGGATTTGTTTGTGTTCTAGACTACCTGAAGGAGCAGCTGGATGTTTATATGTCTCAGTTCCCTAAAGTACAAATCATCCGTCTGAAATCGAGACAAGGCCTCATCAGAGCCAGGATTGCAGGGGCCAGTGCTGCTACAGGTACTGTACACTCGCACTCAGTTTAATTAATTTTACTGAGAAAGCTTCAATCCATACAGTAGCAATATGTGTAGGGACAGACCTTGGATTTGTGCTTATTTAATTGAATTAGTTTGGAAATTGGGATACATAGCATAGACAGCTGGTATCTCTGCTATAAACAATGAATGTTGTTTTAGTGTTTGGCTGTAATGATTGTTTCAACAGATATTGTTTCATCTGCAGGTGAAGTGTTGACATTCCTGGACTCTCATATTGAGTGTAACGTGGGGTGGCTGGAGCCACTGTTAGAAAGAGTTTACCTGGACCGCAAAAAAGTGGTCTGTCCTGTTATTGAGGTCATCAGCGATAAGGACATGAGGTAATGAAGTATATTCAGTCCTGCAATTAAATAAATGTTGAGTCCCCTTACGTAACAAAAATATATGGGAATATACTGCAAAATATAATGCGATATGTTACATAGTACATTTCCATATATAGGAAACTAGTGCTTATATGTTTCAATACACTGCAATACATGCATTGACCATGTATGGCTATATATTAATGAATATAAAATATTTATAAATGAAGACAAAAATAGCATTACATGTAATATTCACAAAGTTGTATCCTTTATTGTGTGCCTATATTGCACTTACATGTTCCCATATAAATGGGAATGCATGTTCACACACATATATATATATATATATATATATATATATATATATATATATATATATATATATATATATATATATATATATATATATATATATATATACTGTACACACACACACACACACACACACACATTCAAGGAACGAGTTACGACAGATTTCTAGTTCCCAGCAAGTTTTATGTAATGTGTTTTGCCCAATATTAATATAGGGGGAGATCTGTTAGTGTTTAATGTTCTATTATTTTGGAATTTAAAAGTTTTTTTGGTATGTGCGAGTTGTTGGGGTTACCATTGTGCTGAAGAGACTGTGGTTCGGTTGATGATTGGCCGATCATCATTAAGACTATAATTACTATATTTTAAAAGTAATGGCTGTGCACTCCTCATCACAATGATAGTCTTTTGGCTAAATACTTTATATAGAACATGCAGGTGTGCTTTTGCACTTGTTTACTATCTTCAAAATATGGAACATTTATAATGTAAATAATTTAAAAATGTATAAGAAATATATTACTTTATATATTTCTCTATATATGTGTGTTTATTTTGTATGAGTAAATGTATCTGCATCTGATCACATATACATTTATTTATTTTGAATTGTATTACTAAATATAAAATTACATACATTATGATATATTAGTATTAAAAGCATAAATTCCTTATGTATTATTCAATATATTGTAATATATTAATTGTAATATATTATTCTGTATATTTTCAAATATACTGTTAAATGAACATATTGATCATTCATACTGTATGTGGGAAATATATTTTCGTTCCATAAGGGTCCCCTTTTGTACAAGGCACTTCAAAGAATACTATGGTGTAACATAGTACATGTCCATGTCCTCATGAGATTAAAGCTATTTCCAGTGTATAGGTCCTCCACTGCTTCACTAAACTGTTTAAATTCATGCTCTAAAATGCATTTATTTGTTTGTTTGTTTTGTTTCAGTTACATGCTTGTTGATAACTTCCAAAGAGGCATTTTCAGATGGCCACTGGTGTTTGGCTGGAGTGCTCTACCTGAAGAATATATTAGAAAGAACCAGGTCAAGGATTCAGACCCCATCAGGTAACGTCAGTGTAATGGCGTTGGTCAAATCTGAACTATGACAGATAGGCCATCTAAACTTCACAAATCTTGGTATACATGGACAACAGGACATTCTGAGTAAACAACAAATTTCTGATTAATTTACAAAACAGCAGTTTCTAATCTATCAGTCAAACTCTACCAGTCAAAAGTTTTGGATCGGTACAATTTTTAATACTTTTTAAAAAAGCATTAAAAATACAACAACAAAAAAACTGTAATATTGTTTAATATTATGACAATTTAAAATATCTGTTTTCTATTTTAATATATTTTAAAATGTAACTTATTCCTGTGATCAAAACTGAATTTTCAGTATCATTACTCCAGTCTTCATGATCTTTCAGAAATCATCCTAATTATGGATTTGATGCTCAAAAAACATTCATTATTGTTATCAATGTTGAAAACAGTTGTGATTTTTTTTTTCAGGATTCTTTGATGAACAGAAAGTTCAAAAGAACAGCATTTATTTGAAATAGAATCTTTTGTAACATTATAAATGTCTTTACTGTAACTTGATCAATTTAATTATTAAAAATTCTTACTGACCCCAAACTTTTGAACGGTAGTGTTCAATGTTAAAAAAGCTTTCTATTTCAGATAAATGCTGTTCTTTTGAACTTTCTATTCATCAAAGAATCCTGAAATAAAAATGTAAATAACTGTTTACAACATTGATAATAATGAGAAATGTTTCTTGAGCATCAAAACATCATGTTAGAATGATTTCTGAAGGATCATGTTACACTGAAGACTGGAGAAATTATGCTGATGAATCAGCTTTGATCTCAGGAATAAATGACACTATAAATTCACAAAGAAAACAGCTTTTAAATTGAAATAATATTTCACAATATTAATGTTTTTTTGTTGTTGTTTTTTTTTGTCAAATAAATACAGCCTTGGTGAGCAGAAGAGACTTCTTTTAAAAACATTAAAAATCTTACCGATCAAAAACTTTTGACTGATAGTGTATGTCAATGGGAATTGAGGCATAATACTAATGTTGTCCACCGGAAAGAGCCAAAGGATAAGAAAGCCTTTTAGGTCTCATAGATAAAAAATCTATATATATATATATGTATATATATGTATATATATTATTTTAATATAGTTTGAGAGTTTAATATAATCAGTTTTTAAAAATTAAATGTTGCCAGGCATGACTAAATGAGTTGCTGTCCAATTAAATGAAGATACAATATTTTTGTCTCTTTTAACATAATTCATAGAATAATACTTCCCTAAAGGGACTCATAAGTACATGGCCATGTATCGCCGTATCGTTTACATGGGTCGTTGGTGCTTCGACTGCTATAATTGCCTCTTCCAGGTATATTTTTAATTGTGTTATCAGTCATTTTTACATGTAGATAATATTTCTGCGCCCTTTCTCTCTTTACTGTGAAGAAGTGATTTACATAAAGTATATCCTTAATATTTAATTGGTCAGCAGATCCTCATTCACAGGAGAGATTCAGTTTTGTGTCCCAATTCATTCATTTGGTTCAACAATTAGATGACCCAGCTCATCTCAGTTCAAGGAAAAAAAGAGTTGTATCAAAGTGATTGATTCTTTCATAAATGAAACACCATATTGTATAATTGTTTTGTTTTTTTCAATGTCCATGCAGATACTACACTCTTGCAAATTAACAATGAAGACTATTAGACATAGTAGTTCCCTATCAGTCAGACACGTTGGATGTTAAGTCAGAACTGAACTGACGAATTACTCAATTCTCATCTGAGAGCCCAATCACTAGAGCCCAACCGATATGGATTTTTGGGGACTGATACCATCTGATATCGATATGTAGGCAGATATTCTTTATGTGTATATTATAGTGCAGTACCAGTCAAAAGTTTGGACACACTTTTCCATTTGTGTGTCCAAACCTTTGACTGGTACTGTATAAAGAATACAGTGTATAGGTAAGTCAAGTCAAGTCACATTTATTTATATAGCTCTTTGCAATATTGTTTCAAAGCAGCTTTACAGAAATAACTTGAAATAATGCAAAAAAAATGTTTCCAGAAGAAAATAGCGTCACAGTCCAGCTTAAGTAAGTTCAGTGATCTTTCATTTTTGTTTTAAAAAAAGTTATTAATTTAGTTCATTTATACATCACCGCTCTGGAGTAAACCATGATGTCATTGTCCAGCTCAGTTCCGATCTTATATAATAGTGTCAATGCAGGCAGATCAATATTCTTGTTGAATATTAAATTAAATGTTAAATTTAATGTCCCCAACTAAGGAAGCCAAGCCAATTGCAACAAAGGTGGAAAAAGGTTACAGTGGCAAGGAACCAAAACTCCATCAGGTGACAGAATGGAGAAAAAAACCTTGGGAGAACCCAGGCTCAGTCGGGGGCCAGTTCTCCTCTGGCCAATGAACGAAGAGTGTATGATTATGATTCAGGCAGCATTATAGGTCAAAGTCAGATTGGTTTGGAACAATCAGAATATTATCCAGTTCCATCTCCATCTAAAAGTAGACAGCAAAATGTACTAAATGTGAAAGTTCTCATTATCCAAAATGGCCCTATATAAGTCTTATAATTAGGTGTTCAAGCACGAAGTGATGAAAACGTAGCGTAATTGCTATTTGAAAAAAAAATTCCCCTACTCAAGCTTTTTACACCTCTGTGATCCTTGGCCCAAGACGGACAAAATGTATATCTCCAATTTCGATTTAGGCAAGAAAATGTTTCCGCTATGTCGAATTTTGTCCGAAACCTACTTTTGCGAACTAGTCCCTGTTTTTTCGCCCGATCGGATTTCCTATTCTCTGGACTCTCTAGATCAATAATTATCGGAAAAAAAGTTGAAATTTTGCATTTGGGTGGCTGTAACAGGGTCATTTAGAAAAGGGGCGGGGCAAAATAGTCAAAAGCCTATAAATCCTAAACGAAAAGTAAAAATTTCACAATAATTGATGAGCATATGTGTCATAACATGGTGAAGAAGCATGCAAAGTTTCATGGAGATCGGACCATAGGTGGCGCTATAACTGTCAAAAAGATCTCATTATTATTAGGTGTTCAAGCACGAAGTGCTGAAAACCTATTGTAATTGCTATTTGAAAAAAAAAAAATCCCCTAAAACGCATCGTGCAGCCCAAACCTTAAGGCTTTGTGGAAATGTATATCTCCAATTTCGATTTAGGCAAGAAAAATTTCCCGCTATGTCGAATTTTGTTAGATATACAAAAATCTATACAAAAATCTCAACTATAATACAATCTATACAAAAATCTCAACTATAATTCATATTTAGACTTTACAAACTCAATATTTTGAAATTTACAATCACATTTACTCAAAAATCATCTAGTGAAGTATTACTATGACAATTGTGTCACATTGAGATATGTGGATCCTGAAGTTCAAGTGTGTGTGTGTGTGTGTGTGTGTGGGTGTGTGTGTGTGTGGGTGTGTGTGTGTGTGTGTGTGTTCATGTTTTTCTATCCCGGTGGGGAATTCAACCTGAATGCACAAATACTCATGGGGATTTGTGTCACAGTGGGGACCTAAATAGAGGTCCCCATGGGTAAACAAGCTTATAAATCATACAGAATTAGTTTTTTTGGAAATGTAAAAATGCAGACAGTTGTGTGCGATGGGTAGGTTTTGGGGATAGGGTTAGTGTAAGTTTGTACAGTATTTAAACTATTTAAACAGTAAAAATGTTCCGCTATGTCGAATTTTGTCCGAAACCTTCTTTTGCGAACTAGTCCCTGGTTTTTCACCCGATCGGAGCCAAACCTGTCCAGGCCTATTCTCTGGACTCTCTAGATCAATAATTATCGAAAAAAAGTTGAAATTTTGCATTTGGGTGGCTGTAACAGGGTAATTTAGAAAAGTGGCGGGGCAAAATAGAGTCAAAAGCCTATAAATCCTAAACGAAAAGTCAAAACTTCACAAAAATGTATGAGCATATGTGTCATAACATGGTGAAGAAGCATGCAAAGTTTCATGGAGATCGGACTATAGATGGCGCTATAACTGTTAAAAAGCTTCAAAACCATGTATTGCCTATGGTAAATTGCCTGTATTAGCTGTAAATGGTCTTTTCCATCTATGATCATATAATGTTCATATCATAATGTTCAAAACCAGTGCAGTATAATACTCTGGACTCTCTAGATCAATAATTATCAGAAAAAGTTGAACTTCTGCATTTGGATGACTTTAATAGGATCACTTCAAAATGTGGCCTTGACCAAGTGTCCCCGAAAGCCTATATCTCTTCAATGAATGCTCAGATAGTCTTAAAAACAAGTCAGAACATGTGTCATATGACTCTAAATAATCATGAAACATTTTAGACAGATCACACAAAATATACCTCTATAACAGTTAAAAAGGTGACAATTATATGAAAATAATGGCCAAAAAGTGGTATTTTACTGCCCCCTGCTGTTTAAAATAGTCATTTTGTCACACTACTCAACTATAATTCATATTTAGACTTTATAAACTCAATATTTTGAAATTTACAATCACATTTACTCAAAAATCATCTAGTGAAGTATTACTATGACAATTGTGTCACATTGAGATATGTGGATCCTGAAGTTCAAGTGTGTGTGTGTGTGTGAGTGTGTGTGTGTTCATGTTCTATCCCGGTGGGGACTTCAACCTGAATGCACAAATACTCATGGGGATTTGTGTCACAGTGGGGACCTAAATAGAGGTCCCCATGGGTAAACAAGCTTATAAATCATACAGAATTAGTTTTTTTGGAAATGTAAAAATGCAGACATGCGTTTGGGGGTAGGGTTGGGGTTTGGGGGTAGGGTTAGTGTAAGTTTGTACAGTATAAAAACTATTAAGTATATGGAGAGTCCCCACAAAGATAGTAAACCAGACGTGTGTGTGTGTGTGTGTGTGTGTGTGTGTGTGTGTGTGTGTGTGTGTGTGTGTGTGTGTGTGTGTGTGTGTGTGTGTGTGTGTGTAAGCATGCATAATGGAGCTAACATGGACAACTGGTTTGCTTTAGTGCAGAATACTGGTGAAACCAAGTAGTTCAAAATGAAAGTGAGCCAATAAGTGGTCTTCTACTGCCCTCTGCTGGCCATTCTACTTATTAATAGTCTTTTCACATGTGCTTTTGCATTCATATATGTAGACACTAAAAATCCCTTATATAACAATTACTATTATAACACAATCATATTTTGTCAGACTTTATCACTTAATTTCTTCTGATGCTTCAAATAATTGCCAGCAACGTGGTAAATCATGGTAAATGACGATAGAAACATGGTAAATTATAGTAAATAAGGTGAATCATTCTAGAATCCTGGTAAATCATACTAGAGCTTGGTATATCATGGTAAACGATGGTAAATCATGCTAGATTCATGGTAAATCATACTGGAACATGGTAAATCATGAAAAATCAAACTAAATTGGGGTATATCATGGTAAATCATGCAAAAACATGGTCGATTCCATCCATGATGTCAGTGGTTAAATGCTTGCTACATAAAACTTAATGTCTTTTGATGCTTGTGTGGTTAAAAATCTGCTTGAACACCGCTAAATGCTGCTTGCAGCTTTAATTATATAAATTACTGGAATATTGCTTGATGTTGTAAGCATGGCCGTAGACAGCTATGAGGTCTAGGGATGGGCATGATTAATCGACGATCGATTATTGATCATTAAGAATTTCGTCGATCACGTTAATTTGTTATCGATTATCATTAAACTAATGCTGCTGCGTTGTGTAGTGTGAGTGGAAAGTGAACGTGTTCCCCGGGCTGGTCAAGTTAGCGCGGAGGTACCTGTGCATCCCGGCAACGTCAGTCCCCTCAGAGTGGGTGTTTTCAGCGGCTGGACTGAAGCCTTGCTTACACTCGACGCGTCCGCACGAGCGCGAAGGTGAGCGCGGCAAAAATGAAGTCATTGTTGTATTCCGTGTTTCACAGGCGAGGGCGTCGAGTATAAACGCCTCGTCTGTTTGGGGAGGTGCGCGCGCAGTCCGCGGAGAATCGCGCTGCAGAGCCAGGCAAAAGTGTAAACGAGGCTTGACGGTCAGGTTGCGGTTGCGTCTGACCCAAGATCATGTCATCAACATGCTTATCTTTCTCAACAAAAATCAGTGGACTGGTGTAGAAGTTGTATGTGAGTTACTAGTTATTTTTTATGAGGCTTTGTTAAGTAGCCTAGCCTAATTGATTGTTACAGTAGGTAGGCTAATCTCTCTCACCCTCTTTCTCGACTCCGTTCTTGGATAGTTTTGGATAGTTTTGAGTTACATTTTGACAAAACCTGTCAGATCTAAGTATTATTATGTTTTTGGTTAAGTTATTGTTTAACATGATTTTTTTTTTTTTTGGAACAAACGAGGGTCTCAGTTTAAGAATGCCAACTCGCAGCTGCAGGTTCCGTTGCTTTCGAGCACCGCAGCGCATATATCTTCAAGTTTAGCCTAACCGAACGTCCAGTTTTACTGCCACAAGTTGATCATCTTGTAATAAAGATCTAATCGAGGAAAAACACGCTGTATTTTCATTGCATTTTTAATTTATAAAAAGTTAAATAAATAATGAATTTGAATATAAAAATATTAATGATTAATCGATATTCGATCGTTAATTCTCCCGACGATCGACTAAGAAAATTTAATCGAATGCCCATCCCTAATGAGGTCACCTCGGTCATTTTTTTACATTCAAAAATAAATTGTCAAACTCTCTGAATGATTAATTAGCCGTGTTTAAACCACCTCATATGAGTGTTTGCAATTCATGTTGCTGCGAGAAGCTAGCGCAGTGAACGGGGCTTGAGAGCGCGTTGTGAGTGAGGGTGCGGGTGCAACCTCCGTGTTGCCAAGTTTTTAAAGTGGAAAGTTGCATGTTAGGTTTAGTGATATATTAATCTTATTTCCAAAACAGTTTTTTCCAAAAAAGTTTTGAACTTATTTCGGATTATTATTATTTTGTTCTGCTTGTTTTTCGTAGCAATATCTGGCAATATTTTACTGTCGGCATAAATAAAAATAAAATTTTATTACCAGACCCCCCTAGTGAGAGACTACCCTACACATAAGTATATATATATATATATATATATATATATATATACAGGTCCTTCTCAAAAAATTAGCATATTGTGATAAAGTTAATTATTTTCCATAATGTAATGATAAAAATTAAACTTTCATATATTTTAGATTCATTGCACACCAGCTAAAATATTTCAGGTCTTTTATTGTTTTAATACTGATGATTTTGGCATACAGCTCATGAAAACCCAAAATTCCTATCTCAAAAAATTAGCATATCATGAAAAGGGTCTCTAAACGAGCTATTAACCTAATCATCTGAATCAACTAATTAACTCTAAACACCTGCAAAAAGATTCCTGAGGCTTTTAAAAACTCCCAGCCTGTTTCATTACTCAAAACCGCAATCATGGGTAAGACTGCCGACCTGACTGCTGTCCAGAAGGCCATCATTGACACCCTCAAGCAAGAGGCTAAGACACAGAAAGAAATTGCGGCGTGGCATGGAGGCAATCAGCCTGTGGCACTGCTGAGGTGTTATGGAGGCCCAGGATGCTTCGATAGCGGCCTTAAGCTCATCCAGAGTGTTGGGTCTTGCGTCTCTCAACTTTCTCTTCACAATATCCCACAGATTCTCTATGGGGTTCAGGTCAGGAGAGTTGGCAGGCCAATTGAGCACAGTAATACCATGGTCAGTAAACCATTTACCAGTGGTTTTGGCACTGTGAGCAGGTGCCAGGGCGTGCTGAAAAATGAAATCTTCATCTCCATAAAGCTTTTCAGCAGATGGAAGCATGAAGTGCTCCAAAATCTCCTGATAGCTAGCTGCATTGACCCTGCCCTTGATAAAACACAGTGGACCAACACCAGCAGCTGACATGGCACCCCAGACCATCACTGACTGTGGGTACTCGAGTGCTGCTTATCTGTAGCCCAGGTCAGGCACTTCTGCCGCTGTTTCTGGTTCAAAAGTGGCTTGACCTGGGGAATGCGGCACCTGTAGCCCATTTCCTGCACACGCCTGTGCACGGTGGCTCTGGATGTTTCTACTCCAGACTCAGTCCACTGCTTCTGCAGGTCCCCCAAGGTCTGGAATCGGTCCTTCTCCACAATCTTCCTCAGGGTCCGGTCACCTCTTCTCGTTGTGCAGCGTTTTTTGCCACACTTTTTCCTCCCCACAGACTTCCCACTGAGGTGCCTTGATACAGCACTCTGGGAACAGCCTATTTGTTCAGAAATTTCTTTCTGTGTCTTACCCTCTTGCTTGAGGGTGTCAATGATGGCCTTCTGGACAGCAGTCAGGTCGGCAGTCTTACCCATGATTGCGGTTTTGAGTAATGAAACAGGCTGGGAGTTTTTAAAAGCCTCAGCCTCTTGGAGGGCTGTGTTGATAGAAGCAATGTCAATTTGCTGGGACCCCCCTTTCGCAAACCACAACTCCCGTTCTGGAGTTAGGGTGAAAGTGTGGTTCCTGGAGAAGGATGGGATTTCCAGTTCTAATTTGTACTCTTTGCTTGGAAGATGGTACCATGCCAGGTCGTCAAGGTGAAGGATGGCGCCTTTCGGTACTTGGATTCACATGCTCTGGTGGAGCGAGGTGACACAGGTGTCAGTGTCTTTCTGGTCGTAATTGAGTGCAGCTTTGCGCACAGGAGTGTTAACGAGCACTGTCACCTACAATCTCTGCTTGGGTCTCGATGACTTGAGTGCGAGGCTTAGCTTTGGCTGGGCAGCGGGTGTCGCTGATCTGCAGCCTGCAGATTCCGTCAGTGTTGTCTCCGAGGAAGGGTTTGTTAGGGCAGAGATAGTGAGTGTCTTTGGTCAATGTGCACACGTACGGGTTCGGAGCTAAGGACAGCTTTGTGTAGCTGTCGTTGAAGTCAACCACGTCCGGCGTGCGGATCTTGATGTGAGTGTTACTTTTCAAAATCTGACATTGACAATGTTCTTGAGCCAGTAGATTCGGCTTGGCTCTATGATGGGTAAGTTCCGGAGCAAAACCCACTTCTCTCTGCTTGGGGTCGACGCTGAGTGGGCTGGCACTACCCAGCGAGTAGGCAAGGTGTATTTGTAGAGAGTCAGCTGGCGTGGTGATGGCGGAAGCCAGCACGGTTTGCACAAGGCTTAAGGGTATCAGGTACGGTGGAATTCTACCCATGGCTAGGCTGTCAATGGAGGAGTTCACCTCCAGCAGCATGTCTGTCATCAGGGCTGTTACCAGCTGAGTTTGAGCAAAGTCATTCTGGAAGACAGTAAACAGCTGTTTCATGGAGTTCACTGTCTGGGTCAGCAGAACGCTGTGAGTGTTGAAAATTACCACAATTCCCTTTAGTGTCTTGTCGATGGTCTGCAGGGATGCACTCTGTGTTGTGAGTTGCTCTTTTATCTGTGGAATCTCGGTCTGAATTTCGGCTGCATGCCGCCTCACGGTGGCTAGGTTCACTGTATTCACACTGGACATACAAGTGTTAAACAGAGCGGCGGCGGCTCCGGGCAAAGCTCCCCGGAACTGTTTGGAGCGGTGGTTGTGTCCACCTAACTCCGCTTGTGTGATAGTAATTTTCTCAAGTTCGTTGAGCATGTGCTCGACATCGGCCTCAGCGTGAGGGAGGGCGTCTTCTGTCCATCGGCCCCTACCCAGCTGTATTGTGTTCTGTAGGCGTTGCGAGGATCAGGTGGCACATACACTTTCTGAGTGCGGGTCCGGCAGAAAAGGAGTCCTGGTTGTTCTCTTAGGACGATGCCTGATGCCGGACCTGGTGAGATGTCCGATTGCGGCTGCCCTCTGGTTGGCTGGAGGCACAGCAGCATCCTGGTAAAAGTGAAAGGGAGAGAGAAAGAGAAAGGGAGGAAAAATTTCAGCGAGTGTCGTCCTTGGTTGGCTAGGACAGTCTTTCCGCTTTTGAGGACGCCGGTATGCCACTTGGTTCGGTGTCTTGCAAGTGTCTCTGGTGCTGCGGTGTGCAGCACATGGTGCGTCATGGGCATACATTGGCATGACCCTCCTTTTGCACTGTGGCACCACAAGCTGTGGCGCAGTGATGGCATCAGGTGCAGAACGCTGAATGTTGTCTTGTGCACGCAGCATGTGCCGGTTGACGTCGGTTGTCTGGGGCATTGGTTGTCGGTGGGTGCAGACGGCGTTCGTGGGTGGTTGGAGGGGTATGAGAGGTGGTTTCTCATAGTGTCCATTGTTTGTCATAGTCTTTGGTAAGCTGGAAGGTTAAGGTCAGGTTAAGCAGAGGCTCTGTGACATTTTGTCGCACTTGTGGTGAGAGACTAATGCATGACCCTAAAAGTTCAGAACCAAGGTTTAATGGGTTCGCTAGGAATGTATAATAAAGCTATGCGTTTCACGTGTAGCTAGTTAGTGAAGTGTGTCTCGTATCCTTATCTTAGCTGTGGATGTTAGGAGGCTAAGACTTATGTTGGTTCCGATAGTATTTCCTGGAAAGGTCCTAGCCGAGATTAAATAAATGACTTAAGATGGTTCTTATGACTAAATTATTTCTCTGGACTTTTGTAGTGGTTCACTACGGCTTGACGAAGTGAATGATAGGGGGAAAAAGGACAGCTTTCCTATTCAAATTATGCTTATTATCAATCCTCAGGACTATAGTTATGCCCTAGTAATCGTTGAAATTACTTGTGTTGCAGGGTCATAAAAATGAGTGCACTTGTTGAAAATAAACAAAATCACAAATAAAGGTGTCTCTGTTTCCTTTCTGGGCCCTATGGGAAATGGAACCACATTCCAACAAGAGAGGAAATGGAATTGAATCATATAGATGACCGAAAAGACAAGGTAATAGCTGACTGCTATTATTATTAAAGTAAAAATAAAAATAAAACGTAGGTGAGTGGTCAAAACAGCGGGAATGATCTGAATGTGAGAATAGTCAGTAGCACTAGTGACTAAACTTTGAATTTGCTTGGACCAACACTCCATGGTGGGTTACAGCGGTTGCGTGTTCACGACCACTCTGTGTGTCCCTTCAAAGGTTTAGTCAACATGCTGATTAAAATTCTCATTACTATACAGATTCTTCTCTAGCTACACATTTTACATGTACTTAAGCTTAAGTTTAATTGGCGATTTAGCCTACAGTGCTCAGCAAGGACTATGCCTAAACTAGTGAAAGTGAACTTTAGCTGAGCAGAATTGAAAGTACGGAAAGTGAAGAATTACAAACCCTAACTGGGGTTAAAGAAAGTATTCTAGAATACTTTGGGCTGTATAAACAGCAGCTGTAATTAAGGCTTCAAGTAAATGATGCTAACTGCTAACTGTAGAAGTTATTATTTAGCTTAGCCTAAGCTGGATGGATGTTAGGTTAGGTTAGCCTAGCCTAAGCTAGATGGATGCTAGGTTAGGTTAGCTTAGCCTAAGCTGGATGGATGCTAGGTTAGGTTAGCTTAGCCTAAGCTGGATGGATGCTAGGTTAGGTTAGCTTAGCCACCTAGGCTGGTTTGTTTACAAAGTGACATCACGAGTTAGCACTTCCTGTGACAAGTCGTTGTCATGGGAACCAGAGCATATCAGAACAATTCGACAGTACCTGAAGAATGTCTGCACCTTTTAAATGAGTTATGCATGTTTAAACGGGTTATAAGGGGGCGCCTATACTTTAAAGTCTTTCGAGAACTTGACGTTACATTAAGTAAAATGCGACTGTGTTTTGGCATTTGCTAGTTTTACTCATGTAACTCTTCTCTTTACTTTACACAACTTATTCTATTTGTTTACCGAGTGAGGAAATAGATTTGCTGTAAGTCAAAGGTTGTCTAAGCATCTATAGTTACGTCCCTCTCATGCACAAATGCTGGTTTTTCCGTGAGTAAACAGTTTTGATCGCTAGGTAGCTCTCTGCTTATAGCTAGAATTTAGTTGAATTACATCAATCTAACAATAATTTGTAAGGCCTTTACATTGTAGAAACGGGAGCATCACCCCGGTCTACATATATATAACTCCTGAGCTTTCTATGTCAGGAACAGGTTTAGCAATACTGCAATTTGGGTTTCTTCAACCAAAGCAGAATAGATATCGGTACAGTTTACAGGCTGCTGATATGAGATTTCTTTGTCAAACAGACTTACGCTTTACTGCTGAACTTACTGATATTAGTTGGAAATCTAAGACTCTTTCACTTACAGTAGGGATGTCAATTTCAGCTATTATTTTATCTGCATTTAGACAAGCCAGCAACCAGTGATCAAAATGCGTATCGCATGTTGTGTTCCGTTTGGATCACACTGAGCACACCTGTAGGTTAAAAGTAGTTTAAAACTCAGGTGGTTTTCCTACCCTATGGCGTAAAGGTGACATATGCCTTATTGGGAGCTAGTGTTTCCTGTAACCCTTTATTGTCATGGAAACTAATGTATAGCAGTGTCATTTCAACCAGCATGTAGCAAATGTTTGTTTCGAAAAAGTTGTGCATAGTGTGTTGGCAGGTGAGGCTTACACGTCCATTCAAGATTTTCTTTAAATCAGTTAAATTCTAAATTGTGTAATGCAGAGTCTTGCTTCTCTTCGAGCACACATTTTCATCTACTTTAAAAGTTTTATGTTTTATGCTGACCAGGGACCCTTTTACAGAGTCTTGCATTGTGTTCATTCTGTGTGCCTTCTGGTTTTGCAGTTCGGAATCAATGGGATCTTAGGGACCCTTTCTGAGGAGGCCTTCTGTGGTAGAGGCCTTCTGTATCAGTTCACGAATCGTTGAGCAGCATTTCTTGGTCTTTGGCGAGCTGGAAGGTGCAGGGTAGCGAACTTGAATCTTGACTTGGTGCTGAGGCTGTGTACCCATGGATGGCTGCTGGAGTTCCTGGGAACTCTGTGACCTTGGAGTCTGGCTGTGTTGTAGTTCTCATGACCTCTGTGACCGGCCAGTCTGGCTTCGGTGACCTGTGTGACTGGAGGGGTTCTTGAACTTGGGCCCAGACTGTCAGGTGAATGGGAACTACCTGTTCGAGCCGGATGTTGTTCTGGCTGTACGACTGCACATTCAGCTGTCACGTTTGGGGTATAAGAGTTCGATCTTTGCTCTTAACTTTAGCGCCGAGTCTTTCAAAGGGCTGAGCTGACATTAAAGTGAGGTCTGAGCCGGTTTCTACCAGGGCTTCCAGGCTCACCTCATTTTCCAAAGTGAAGGCTAGGTAGAGTTTCCGGGCCACCCCCTATTCGATCAGGTTCCCCAGGAGTCTTAGCGTAGGGGCTGGTGTGGTGATCGATGGGCGGTTAGGGCCGGTCTCATGTGGTTTGCTGCGGAGGCAGGTAGCCAAAACATGGGAACTTGTGCCGTCTTGCTCAGGCTGGGCAGCTGTCAGCTGTGGTGGCTGGGTGATGCTGTCATTTTGTGATGTGACAGTTAGCGCTGTGCTCTGAGGCTGACGAGCAGTGTTCTGGTTGCCTGGTTCAGGTCTTACGCTTAGACATAGGATGTCTGTCTCGTCCCTCTTGTCTCCTTTGGAAAGTCTTTTGTGAAGAAGCTCTTTCAGCGACTTCAGGGTCTCAGCTGTCTCACATGTGGCGGCACTGTTTTTTTTACTGATGTGGGTTCAGACTTGTGCTTACCAGTGGCATGTCGAGAGGGGTTCCGCTCTGGGCTGTCTGGGCTTGATGGTCTGGTCGATGGGGCTCGGCTCTTTCTGGGCCATTGGTCGGTTTCCCATGTGGCTCCACCTTTTGGGTGGTCGGGTGGTTGTTGCAGGTCCCAGAATCTGTCAAAGCGCTCGCTCTGGTAAAGACACCAGAGCGAGCGCTTTGACGAGCACCATCGCAGTAGTGCTGCCCTCTGTTGGCCTGGAACGGTCTTGGCTCTCTGTAAACAGGGCTATGGTGTTGTGGGGCGCCCTCTAGAGGCAGCTCTGAATAGGGCTCAGAGACAGAGTAGATTGTGGGGTTTTTCAAAGTCTTTTTGGACACAGTCTTTTGCTTGGTGTAAGCTTCTTTTAGCTGTTGAGTAGTCATGCTATGTGGTCAGGCCAGGATGTCTAGGTGATGACTCACTGTGGGGTGCAGATTTCGGAGAGACAAAGTTCTGAAGTTGAAATCATCCTCCATGCCGGACTGATTGAGGTCCATGGCTGTGATTAGTCTTTGGTCTGATTCTGGATCAGAGAATTCTTTAGTGAAGGCATACCGCAGCGGCTGGTAGTCCGACTTGACTGTCTCTGGTTGACGGTCGAGGAAGCTGCGAGCATCACGACTGGACGTGATTCTGAGCAGGTACAATCTGTCCCACGCAGTGACGTTGGTAACAGTTTGTAAGTGAAAGTCAATGTCCTGCGGGTGGCGTGCACGTTGTGGCCTCCTGCAGGGTTCGGAGTGAACATAGGGATGTTTCTGGCCAGCTTGTTAAGTCTTTTGGGAGCCATGCCGTGGTTAGTGGCAGGGGCTCTCCTGGAAA
Source organism: Siphateles boraxobius (assembly GCF_051911475.1). Taxonomy (NCBI): domain Eukaryota; kingdom Metazoa; phylum Chordata; class Actinopteri; order Cypriniformes; family Leuciscidae; genus Siphateles; species Siphateles boraxobius. The sequence goes on from NW_027509197.1 coordinate 4,227,672, forward strand.
GGCTCTTCCCCCCTCGCTGCTGACGGGGGTTCTTGTGGGCTGACTGGTGATGTTTTGAACAGTGGGCTTTCACCCCCCTGTAGAACTCTGGGTTCTTGGCTGAAAGGTGCGGACCGGTCAGGGGAAACTTGTGGTGTGCGTTTCCCCTTTTCCGGTCATGCTGCAGTTTATAAGAGTGTTGCAACTCTGTGTGAACGTTGTCAAGTTCGTGTTTGAGATCTTGTCTCTGCTGAACGAGCTTGTGGATGGTAGCACGGGCCTCTTGCGAGTTTCTTTCGCAGGCCGTGGCTTTTGAGTCTCTTTAAGTTCAGTCTCTGCTCTTTGCAAGGGGCTTCACTTTTGTCGGAGTTTCTCGTTGAGCTCCTCTCTGGTTCTTTTCTCTGACTGCACTCTTTCGTCTATGTGCAGATGAAGATCAGATAGGGCAGTTTGAAGTCTTTCCACTTCCTTCTGTAGCTCGGGGTCGTTGTCATCCTCGGCTTGCATCCTTAGCGTTGTAACTTCGTGCTCCAGGGCGATGCGGCTCCTTTCGTGGAGACGTGCTTGTGCGATGAGCTGGCAAGTGAGGTTGACGTGTCTGACCGGTCTTTGTCGTGGGAGCTTTGGCTTGGTTTGTGCGCCATCAGCTTGTCCACGTCTGCGATGCTCTTGGCTCGGGGCTCTGAGTCACTGGCGACCTTGGTCAGGAATGCAGGTGTCATGAATCTCAGCCATGTCTCCAGGTTGTCCCAGCGGGTTGTGGGACTGTAGGACCGGAACATACTGATTTCACTGTGGGCGAGAGGAACACAACACACACAGAGAGACCAATGCAAGTTCGTTCTACGTTTAACAAGCTATAATACGGGCTATGCCGTGTATGAACATTTTGGTTAACTGATGCCGACAGTTAAATCATTTGGTGGGACAATTTGGGTAGGTCAGCATGGGCCTGAATAAAGATTTTTAACGGGGCGGTAGCTTAGGGGTCACCTGTTGATGCTAACGGCTTGGTTTTCAAACTATTATTCAGCGTTCCTTGTTGTCTCGGATAGGTTCTGTCTCTAGGTGAACTGAAAGGAACAGAGCACAACAGAAAAGAGCAATGGCAAGATAGCAAAGTTTGAAGTAACATGCAACCATCCAAGATGGAAAGGTCTGTAATGAAATGGCGTTAATAGTACACAGGAAGTGTTACAGGGGAAGAGGAGGCCTAAGCCTGCGGTTTGTGGCTCGGAGAGGAGGAGGGAGCCAAACACTTCAATGACCGGGGGAATCTCTAGATTCTGTGGCCAATACTAAGTGATGGATTTAATACCTTTTCTAGTTTCCCTGGGGTGAACTGAGGTCATTCGGGTTGGAGTCAGCATTGTGGTTGGTCTTTCTGTCGTCCCCAAACACTTGACAGCAGTGTCCCGGGCCCTTCCGCATATCTGTACCGATGTGTGCCCTCACGCAACTCGACCTTGAACACAACCGGCAGTGCCAAATTGGTGATGTCGTGTTGCGGGCCGCACCAACGGAGAAATACAGGAAAGTCCGAGACTCGTGCTCAGTCAGCGCTGGTGACGCAGGTCAGACGAACCAGCTTGCTGGACCCCAAGCAGAGATGACTGTCAAATCACCACAGCACGAGAGAAATTTCTACCTACAAACACAAAACAGGATGAAGGACAAGTGAACCTCAACGTGAATTAAAGCTCTCTCTATCTAAATCAAATTGAGTGTCTATTTTTTGTAGAAAAATCAAAGGCAACGGCTTTACTAAAATTATGGTACAAACAAAAAGGGAATTATGACAATGTTAATTATCAGAACAACCTAGCCTCCATTCAGAGAAGAGATTAAGTGCAGCAGGAAGAGCACAGGAGGAAGCAAGCTGTAGTGGCGCGTTTGGGCCACAAAGGGTTTGGGCCACTTCCTCTTAGTGGTCAACCTGGCTGACAGAGAACTTGATTTCAATTGCATTCAAACTGGTTTAAATACAATTCAAATCAAGTGTATGCATAGATGTTAAGTAACTTCTAGAATAGTAAGGAAACAGTTGTCATAACGTATCAAATACATAACGTAACGTATCAAATCAAAATTATTGAAAATAATTTGAAAAAGGAAATATAGAAATAAAGCCATAAAACCATTCCCAACAGGAAAGGAGACTGAATTCAAATTGATCTTGAAATTTGTTTGTTTCAAACCAAATTTGAATAAGTGTAGGAAATTAAAGGTTGGCATTATATTTGATGATGATCACGACTACGGTGAGGTATCAATGATAATAACCAAAATAAAACCAACTGGGAGAAAGCCACTTCAGAAAAGAATGATGTTAGGAACTAAGTGATGAGCTGACGTAGAGGGGGGAGGCCACAAGGGGCGCATTCCTCCTAAGTGGTCATCAGAAACTGCTACTACTTACTTTTAAATTTTAAATTCAACTGTGGTTTGAACCAAATTCAAAATAAGTGTACACAGTCAGGAGTGAAATCATGTTAGTAAAACTGGAACTTGCACATGCATTGAAAGTTAGAAGCACAATTTCAGAAATTCACTGGAAAAATCTGAAATTGTGATGAGAGAGATTGTTTAGGAAAGGACGACCTCTTTACTAGTGTCCACGAGATGGCGCTATTTCGCTCATGGAGGGTAAAGTCAGGGGGCGGTGCGTAATTCGAGAACTGTCAAGCACTTAGGCCTAGGGTGGCCCTCTAGTGTTTGTAAGCGGAATAACAACCAGCCTGCTTCCATGTGTGATTCAAATTTGAGCGTGCAGACGCTTTGTTTTCTGTAAGATCACACTTATCCAAAATAAAATCTCAGGAGTTTTTTTTTTTTTTCGGCTATATTTCACAAAACGGCGTGGCAGGAATTTTTTTTTCTACACACACACATAGGGCAACAGGAATTAGGCATCGGTTTTTCGATTCCCACATACAACATTTAGCGCTATGATTCACACGTGTTCGCTTATGAATTTTAAACCTCGGCGGGTTTTTTCTATTCGACACACGTGTGCACGGAAGGATTTCTTCGCTTCCACACACTAATATGGACAACAGGAATTATACGTCTGTCGTTCGGATCCAAATAACATTTATCAAATAGCACTTATGATTAAAAATGTTTTTAGGTTTTGGATTTTTTTGGTGCTATATTTTAACAAACACGTCTGGCGGGATTGCTTCGCTGCGTCGTGCAAAACAAAACAGGAAATATTCGTCTGTTTTTTCGACTCCCATGACATATTATCAAATAGCACTTATGATTAAATATGCTTTAGGTTTTTTACAATTGAGTAGCTACGTCAATGTTTAACCAGGAGTTTATCGTTAATCTAACGATTATAATATCAGGCCTTTCTTAAGAATAGTGAAAGAGCATCGTTTCACTAAATCTAGTCTTCACCCTGACCGAGGAATCTCGTTCGGACAGGGGAGTTTAACATTAAAATGTCACAATTCAAAAGAGGTTTCTTCGTCTTTTGTAGGACAAATTTAATACTATGAAACTGTAGTTTTACTTTTAGTTATTAACAATGGCAAAAGGAATGTTAGACATTATTTTGCAGCTGTTAATGTGCTGAAATGGACTCGGCTTTGTGCCTTTAATCAGTCAGCCAGTGAGTTCGCGTTGAGTTCGCTCACTCGAGGCGCGCGTACAATATTAAATCACAATATAGACATCGATTGAAACTGAACTGCTCAAAAACAAGTTTAAAATGTGCCTAGCATATTCTCCACCAATTATGTAAAGACTCAGGGGCGGATCTAATCCGTGGGGAATTTGCATATCATAATTAATAATTGGTAATTAATAATTATTCATACATGTTTGGATTAGATCAGTCTTACGTGTTAATAAATCTCCTGATAAGGGATGATATGTCATTTTACCTGCATGCATGTCTGTGTATCCCTGCACTTAACCACAAGTTGATTGCAATTAACTACACGGACCACGTCTTACAAAACAGGCTAAATTAATTAGCTCAATTGTCAGACTAGTATTTGTGGGAATCCACAATATCATCTTACTTTATAGAATTTCAGGAAAAGCAATTCTGTGGCCACAAGAATTGGGTTTCCTGCCCTATAAACACATACTCTTTAAAGTATCTTTATAAGTTTTAAGCTTGTTGCTATAAGATCTTTTGACACTTAAGGGACTTGAAAATGAGCAAAAAGGCAGTACATCAATCAAATGAATATAATGAATTTAATAAGGCAGAACTACTTATGTATTTACTACGGTTACATGGGATATATGTATTTACAAACATAATAAACAACAAAACACGATAAGGCATCGATGAACGAGGAATGCATAGAGACAGAGAGAGAGAGGAAATGTAGAGAGTTGCAGGAATGCAATAGGGAGTTTAGAAAGACCCGAGGACCTTTCTAAATAGCAAATTCACATAGACAACGGACTTTGAGAGACAACAAGACTTCAACAAATCATAAAGCGTGATAAAACACGGATACTTGCACAGGTAACTCTTTGCATGGCTTGTGAAGAAGCGTGTGTGTCTCTCGGTCCGGCGCGTCACGTGCGCGTGTTTCTCCTTCAAAGCGAGCGCGCGCTCGTTTAAAGGTCCCTTGTAGATGGATTTGCTGAAGAGATATGTCACGCGGTTTTCTTTTCACTCGTCGATTGGAATTAAACACGGAGACTTATCTGAGACTGAAAAACACAAACTAGACTAGAAACAAATAAAAGAAAGGCGAAGAGCTCGCCCTGAGGCGAGACGTTACATTATGACACGAGGACAAGAGGGTAAGAGAGGGATAAACTGGTATTCAGTCCTTTTGAAGACCTGACGTTTCCGCCTTCTTTTGGAAGAGGGTCCAATCAGGAGCTGTCCCTTTGGAGGGAGATTTTATGACCCTTTGTGTTATAACCAGGCATTTAAATCTCTAGTTTCATTGGGTGTTTAAGAGAAGTATCTTCACAATTCTTCTAATACTAATGTGTCACAACGTTTAGCAAAATGTAATGTCAATTAACAAATGGGGAATGAAGATTGGAGTTTATCGAGACCAAACTTGCCACAAATGGATTTGGTTAAACATTAGTTGGCAAAGTTTAAAACATTATCGCATTAGAGTTGTCGAGAAACATAGACCAAACCACAAAAAGGCAACTCATGAAATAGGGGACTTAGATACATTGTTCATACAATTCTCAAGTGGATATATAATAGCATATATATATATAAATATGAATACATGATTCATTTCTCCTCCTTGGTTAGAATTCAGAGAGAGCCACAGTTCTGTGAACATTCCTTTGGGTCGTAAACGCTGTTATCTAAGAACACCAGTGATGTTAGTTTTGGTCTCTTTTCACTCCAAAGATGGAAAACATAGTAAACTATATTTTACTGGATATTACTGTACGTATTCTGATTGATCACACCGAAAGCATTCTGGAGGTGTCCAGAACTATGTGTACAAGTTATGGGAGTAGACAGTTATATTTAAAATGCATAATGAAGGTATTTATAATTCACTTTAAGCTACGATAAAATCATAGTCATTCCAATGTGACTAGGCAAATGGACACACATAAAAACACATCGAATATATCTGGTTAAATGTCTAAAAAGAGAAGTTTCTTTCTCTTTAGAATCACCTTCTTTGGAACATTCCAGTCAGTCATAAAAATGTCTCGTAACTGGACACCACGCTCTGTCCTGAGCGGGCTTCACTTGTGGGGGATGCGTGTGTGGTTCTGTGTGGTTGTGTGTGTGTGTGTGTGTCAAGGTTATTATAGTTTTGCATTTTTCATTAGTTTTTATTTTTATTTCATTTTGAATTTTTGTTTTCAAATTCAGTTTAGTTTTAATTAGTTTTTAAAGTGGGTTTGCTAGTTTAGTTTAGTTTTTATTTTTTGAAAATGCTTAGTTTTAGTTTAATTTTTATTAGTTTTAATGTTAGTTTTAGTCTTTTTTTGGATTTTGGGTTATTTGTCAGGGGCAAGATTCAAAAAGGTCAGAAAAAGAATTGTGTAATAATTAGGGCTGCAACAACTAATCGATAAAATCGATTATAATCGATTATGAAAATCGTTGTCAACGAATGTCATTATCGATTAGTTGGTCTGCTTACGTCACGGGGAGCGTTTACTGGTACGCACACACACGCAAGGTCTCTCTCCCTCAGGCGCTCTGCCGAGCGCGCGCGCTACACGGTTTGGAGCAGTCTCTTCTGTCTCGCATGTGCGCTCTTGCTTGCGCGCTCTAGATTTCAGGAGTTTGAACTAATTCGCGGGCATCAGGGAGCCGCAATCAATATGCGGGAGACTCCCGGGACTTCCGGGATCTTGGGATGTCTGTATTTTGTCTCGAGCATCAGGTTGTGCAATCAGTTCGCTCGCAACGTAAGTGATGGATTAAAATAGCGGTACCGCAGAAATAGGTTAAATTAAAACGGTCTTTACAAAGCGAAGCACTAAATATAAAGGCAGTTAATAACAGCAGCAGTAAAATATTGTTTTTTAGTCACTGTACTCAGTGGTTTTCAGCGAATGCTTGTGCACTAATGCATAATTTCTCCTGTCCTTTACTCAAGCCTGTTAGCTTGCTGGGTAACGTTACCTCCATTCCGTTCTCTTTTTATAGCATTTGTCTACTAAGTTTTAATTGTTTTTCAAACGCGATCTACTGCGGCTCTACATTCACACAATTGTTTTCAGTCTTTCTATATTTATTTAATCAATTTATCCTTATATTATATTCTTTTATATATTATATATATAATATATATTATATTCTTTATCCTTATATTCCTTATATATAATTAATTTTAAATAAAAATTAAATGAATTATATATTTTAGATGTTTTTAGTTTGTTTTTAGTTCAGATATTCACATCTGAACAACATGTCTGTGTAAATTTGTTTTAACAAAAATTGTGTTAAAACAATATGTTGGATATCATTTTTTTAACAATAATCATGTTTGTCAACTTGCCATCAGCAATTATCATTAAAAACAATGCAAATATTGATATTAGTAAAACTCAATGTGTGGCTTTTGCACTTTTTAAAGTACACTTTTACACATAAATACCCTGATTTACGGTTTTATTTAGTTATAAAAAAAAAAAATCTAATTTAATTTCTATCCGATTAATCGATTAATCGAAAAAATAATCGTCCGATTAATCGATTATCAAAATAATCGTTAGTTGCAGCCCTAGTAATAATAACTCAACGAAAACATCATACAATTTTAGAAATATCTATTCAACAATAAAACCAGTACATAAAATGTACATATGGGCACAAATATGTAAACAGTCTGCACAAGACTCCGCAGTAAAGTGCAAAATGTGTAAGTGACGTGTGCCAGGAAAAAAAACTAAATAGCAAATAGACTAAAGATGACATAAACTGCATTTCTAAATAAGTAAGAAATATTGTGTATTGCCTATCTTGCTAGGTAAGTCTTGCTAGTCTTTGTCCTATTTAAAGTAGAGTTAACTGTACCCTGGGAAGAAAGGATGGAGGAGGCACATGAGCGTAAGCTCAAAAAATATCAAGGCCTTATCCTCGAGAGTCAACAAAAAGGATGGAAGGCCTGGAATCTACCAGTAGAGGTCGGCTGCAGAGGTTTTGCGGGACAGTCGCTCTGGAGAACACTCGGATTTTTGGGGATTGAAGGGATGGCCAGGAAACGGCTGATAGGCAATGTCACTGAACAGGCGGAAACAGCATCAAATTGGATCTGGATACAGCGGGAGGTGCGGTGGCAGAGCAAACCTGTTGAAGGACTAAAAACGGCATAGAGTTGGGTGGTGGTCAGCAGGGGTAGATCCAGGACGCTGGATCTGCTGTCGAGCCCTCCCGAGGTGTTATGGGCTTAAATCGACGAAACACTAAGGAAGGGGGGTGCCCATCTGATGAGCGGCTGTAACCACCTAACTCTTGTAGTGTTGAGAGATGTAACCAAGCCTTGAGCTGGCCCAGGGAGAAGGTTGGTGCTTGGAAGGAGAAGGAGAGGAGAGAGCGATGCCACTGGCTCACAGATGGGGCAGGGCAGAGTACCTGTAAAGGTGGGCCAGTTGCGATGATCACATCGTTTTTGCATATCTTTTCTGGTTGACCCGGTGACTACTTGGAAAGACAAGTTGGCGACCGAGGAAGAACGGTGACGGCTAGGAAAGACTGCTGACATTTGGGAAAGACCAAAGCGGGGGTGTGGAGGTTTGGCAGGCCGAAGCACAACCTTCGCGAGGAGGGACCCATTGCTAATCGCTATGGAAATGTACATTATAAGATACCCCCAGGGTCGAGCGAGAGCGGGGGAGGATGATCGGCCCACAGGACAGACCTTTGGTATGACCACTCATAATGGACTTTCGACTATGGAACAGGTAAACGATTTATCCCGGGTCTGCAGATGTGGTAAGATATGTAAAAATGGGAGGGGTCTGAAGATACATCAGTCAAAGATGAAGTGCTTGCAACCGGAACATAATGTGCAACACACAGGGAAACCTGGTGAGACGGAGGAGAGGCCGGGGCAGGAGGCAAACCACAGTCCCCCGAATCTCCAGGCACACGATGAAGACGGGAGTAGGAACGGCATCACTGATGTGTCAGAGGACACAAAGCACCAGACAGAAAAGGAGGGTACACAGGACATTAGACGACCTGGACAGGACATATGGGTAGGAGTGGCCCGAAAGGAATCAGTGAACTGGCCCGCTGCAGTGGCAAGGAAGGAGTGGGAGAGGTTTGATCATGATGTGGATGACGTGCTGGAAACGGCCTTGGCAGGAGATGTGGGCAAGAAGCTCAAAGCTATGGCTTCCATTATTTGGAGCATAGGGGCTGATCGCTTCGGAAAGAAAGAGCTGAAGGCTAAAACAAACACCAGGCCAAAGGAAAGCAGACGCTTGAAGGAAATAGCAATCCTTAGAGGGGATCTGCGGAGGCTGAGGAAGGCATTTCGTGAAGCAGCAGGGGATGAGAGACCAGCACTCAAGGAAATCCGTGACAACTTGAGGGAGCGCATTAAGACCTTGCGAAGAGCTGAATGTCACCGTAGGGACAGGAAGCGACGAATGAAGGAGAGGACAGATTTCACCAAGAATCCTTTCAAATATCTGTCAAAACTTCTGGGCGACGTAAGATCAGGGGAGTTGAAAGCAACAAAGGAGGAGGTGGAGGAGCACCTTCGTCAGATCCACAGTGACCCCAGAAGGGAGGACAGCCTGGAGGAAATGGAGAAACTCATACAACCAGCAGAACCAGTTACCCCCTTTAGAGCTGAGGAACCGAGCTGGCAGGAGGTGAACACCTTTCTCAGGAAGGCCAGAGCAAAATCAGCCCCAGGGCCGAATGGCATTCCATATAAGGTGTACAAGTATTGTGAAAGGCTCAAGAGACGACTTTGGAAGCTACTGAGAGTTGCATGGAAGAAGGACTTCCTTGCTGATAGTTGGCTGGTCGCTGAGGGTTGCTTCATCCCTAAGGAAGAAAACTCTATGGGGATTAAGCAATTCCGTACCATCTCACTCCTTAATGTTGAAGGCAAGATTTTTCTTGGGATTCTGGCGAAGAGACTGACCACCTTTATGATGGACAACGGGTACATGGACACGTCCGTCCAAAAAGGGGGAGTTCCAGGGGTGGCAGGCTGTCTTGAGCACACCAGCATGATCACCAAGATTATCGAAGATGCAAAGAAGAACCGTGGTGACCTCGCAGTTCTGTGGCTGGATTTAACAAATGCATTCGGGACGATACCCCACAAGCTGGTGCATTTGACGTTGAAGACCTACCATGTCCCAGAGCGATTCCAGAAGCTCTTGCAGCGTTGCTATGGCAACTTCAACATGCGCTTCTCCTGTGGAGACTTTACCACAGAATGGCAGAGGCTAGAGGTGGGCATTGTCACTGGATGCACAATCTCAGTGATTTTGTTTTCAGCAGCGATGAACCTTCTCGTTAAATCAGCAGAGAAGTTGCGCCGAGGCGCAGTGTTGGCAAGTGGCATCCAGCAGATACCTGTAAGAGCATTTATGGACGACCTCACCATCACGGCAAAATCGGTACCTGAAGGGAGATGGATCTTGGAGGATCTGGTTGAACTCACCAATTGGGCAAGGATGGATTTCAAACCAGAAAAGTCCAGAAGCCTGGTGTTGAGGAAGGGGCGTATCCAGGACCGGTTCCGCTTCAGGATCAAAGATACCATCATCCCAACGGTCCAAGAGAGACCCGTGAAGAGCTTGGGGAAATGGTACAGGGCAGACCTCAATGATAAGCAGAGTGTGAGGGAGATGATTATCCAAGTAGATACCTGGATGACATCCCTAGAAAAGAGTGGCCTACCTGGCAAGTATAAGGCCTGGGGTTACCAACACGGGGTACTTCCTAGGCTGCTCTGGCCATTGCTTGTTTATGAGGTACCTGTCTCTACCGTCGAGGGATTGGAGAGGAGGATTAACACCTATTTGAGGAGGTGGCTGGGCGTCCCAAGAAGCTTCTGCTCTATTGGCTTGTATAGCACAGGCAGCAAGCTGCAGCTGCCAGTAACATCAGTGGTCGAGGAGTACAAGGCGACAAAGACACGCCAGGCCATGATGCTGCGAGACAGCAAAGACGAAAGAGTACGCCAAGCAGGTATTGTGGTCAGGACAGGTCGTAAATGGTCAGCCAGTAGAGCATTGACGGAGGCTGAGGATCGACTGCATCATGCGACATCGTTGGGACAGTAGCTCTGGGCAGGCTTGGACTGGGTTGCTTCACCAGAATAAGCTGGGAAAAAGCTGACCCAAAAGAACGTCGCGGCATGGTGCAGAGGGAGGTCCGTAAAGCAGAGGAGGAAACCCGGCATGTCAAGGCTGTTGCCATGAAAAAACTGGGCAGCTGGACAAGGTGGGAGGGCGTGCAAGAAAGGGCCCTGACTTGGCAGGAGATCTGGACCATGGAAGGACGTCGGATAAAGTTCTTGATGTGTTCTGTCTATGATGTCCTGCCTACCCCATCAAACCTCCATATTTGGGGGATAGCAGAGAACCCCAGCTGCACGCTGTGTGGAAAGACAGCCAATCTTGAGCACGTCCTTTCAGCATGCCGGTCAAGTTTGGCAGACGGGAAATTCCGGTGGCGTCACGATAAGATCCTGTCTCGGTTGGCGGATGGTGTGGAACAGGCAAGGAAGAATCGTAAACCGCTTTCTGACGGGCACCACTTTATTCATTTCATCAGGCCTGGAGAGAGCACTGCAGCAGTAGGGAGGAGCAGAGGGGTCCTGGCCTCAGCAAATGACTGGGAGATGCTGGCAGACCTGGAAAAGCAGCTCAAATTCCCGGAGGAGATAGCACTCACTAGCCTCAGACCAGATATTGTACTCTGGTCTAGAGGTACAAAGCAAGTGGTGCTCATAGAGTTAACTGTACCCTGGGAAGAAAGGATGGAGGAGGCACATGAGCGTAAGCTCAAAAAATATCAAGGCCTTATCCTCGAGAGTCAGCAAAAAGGATGGAAGGCCTGGAATCTACCAGTAGAGGTCGGCTGCAGAGGTTTTGCGGGACAGTCGCTCTGGAGAACACTCGGATTTTTGGGGATTGAAGGGATGGCCAGGAAACGGCTGATAGGCAATGTCACTGAACAGGCGGAAACAGCATCAAATTGGATCTGGATACAGCGGGAGGTGCGGTGGCAGAGCAAACCTGTTGAAGGACTAAAAACGGCATAGAGTTGGGTGGTGGTCAGCAGGGGTAGATCCAGGACGCTGGATCTGCTGTCGAGCCCTCCCGAGGTGTTATGGGCTTAAATCGACGAAACACCAAGGAAGGGGGGTGCCCATCTGATGACCGGCTGTAACCACCTAACTCTTGTAGTGTTGAGAGATGTAAACAAACCTTGAGCTGGCCCAGGGAGAAGGTTGGTGCTTGGAAGGAGAAGGAGAGGAGAGAGCGATGCCACTGGCTCACAGATGGGGCAGGGCAGAGTACCTGTAAAGGTGGGCCAGTTGCGATGATCACATCGTTTTTGCATATAGGCTAATACTGAACGTGAAACAAAATCTGGAACAAAAAAGTGGATTAACAGTTTTCTAGCAATATTAATTATTAAAATTAAGCACAAAAAAAGAGTTCATACCCAAACAGAGTATTAAAAACCTCCTTGCAAGGTAAGTATTGCTAGTCTTTGTCCGATTTAAAGTAATACTGAATATGAAAATAAAAATTAAAAAAATCTGGAACAAAAAAGTAGATTAAAAATGTATTAAAACAAAAATAATACTCAAGAGTATTAAAAAACTCAAAATACATGGAGAAAATCATTGAGCAAATACAGGCTATTTCTCATTAAAGAGCAGTGAATTCTTTTCTCTTTTTATTTTGTTGTTTGATTGATATTAAGTGCACAGACGGCATTAGGTTTATTACGCACTGTCACTTTAAGACCGAGTGCAGATCCAATTGCACTTATGCACATCCGATATTCTCACAACTGTATGTTCTGTAAAGACATAACTGACTGTGTTTGCATGAATACTCTCCAAAACGGACATTTATACATAATGCTGTGTATTTGTCCATTCAGACGCGAAAGAGAGCTCAATTTAGTCCTCGCGCGCTGTATAGCTGTCTATCATTTGTCATATAGTAATAACACCTTGTTTTATTTTATTTTTTATAAGTTATGAGCTATAAATAATTAAAGTGTGATATTTAAAATACGCAATTGAAAGTGCGCAGCTCTGAATGCACGAGCTCTGCCTAGCACACACAAACTGACAGCTTTACCGCTTGTTTCGCTATTTGTTGCGCTTATCAAGTTAATGGTTACATTTCGGAGATATCAAGTAGCTATATAAAGCTACATTAAACATTCCACACACATCGCAATGACGATGATAAATGTTATTTTTTATTAATTGACCCACGGATTATCCAAAGCGTCCGACTCCGCGGTATTAAACATATAGGCTACATATAAGGCACACTGTCTAACATTCGCACAACCTTTGAACTAAAAATAAAATAAAAAGTGCATTCATCTTTTGCATGACGCGGGCCATAAAATTAATGTCGGACCGGCTACTCATCTGTATTGAATAATGACATAACATTAATTAATATTTGAATCACAGCTTATATATTTGACATCGACAACCCAAGCAGGGCCGGTTCTAGACATTTGGAGGCCCTAGGCAATATTCATCTTCGAGGCCCCCCACCCCCAATAAAAAACTATTGAAACAAATATGATTCCTAACCTTTTAATTTATACAACATTTAATTTTAAATGTTTTTACTTACACAGTACATAAGTTTGGACACATTACTATTTTTAATGTGTTTTAAAGAAGTCTCTTATGCTCATCAAGCCTGGATTTATTTGATCAAAAATACAGAAAAATAATATATTATAAAAATTTTAAATAATGGTTTTCCTATTTTACTATACTTTAAAATATATTTCTGTGATGCAAAGCAGAATTTAGTGTCATGTGATCCTTCAGAAAACTTTATAATATTCTGATTTATTATCAAATTTTAGAAATGGTTTTTAGTATTTATTTTATAACCTGTGATACTTTTTTTCAGGATTTTTTTTTATTATTAAAAAGTTGTTTTAAAAAAGTCTTCACTATCACTTGTTATATATTTAACACATCCTTGCTGAATATTCCTGTTTTTTTTTGTATTTTTGATCAAATAAATGCAGGCTTGTAGAGCATAATAAAAAACTTCTTTCAAAAACATTAAAACTAGTAATTGGTTCAGACTTTTTACCAGTAGGCTACTGTATGTGCATATTAATCAAACTTCATCTAAGGTAATCTCTTTTTTGTTTAATGAAGATGTTATTGTTATTGTTATTTTGCTGTTTTAATTAATTTATTTACAGTTCCAGAATACCACTTCAGCAGGGGCGGCGCCAGATAATGTTTAAGGCAGCTGCTGAGGGGGTGCTAGATCATTGACAGGGGGAGCTGCGTAAATATATATATTAAAAATATATTAAAATATTAAAAATATTAATCTATGCCCACCTCTAATATATATATATATATATATATATATATATATATATATATATATATATATATATATATATATAAAATTAGGCTGCACACACACACACAATTATTTAAATGAGCAAAATTGATGATGAGATGTGCTCCAGTTCACGTGCAGTGCAATGAAATCGCACCGGCGCCTCCATATCATGATCATATTGTCTGCCATATTTGCTTCTTATTTATTATATCCAGGCAATTGGTTGATGAAAAATTTATTAAAATTAAGATACAATTTATAAAAAACGAAATTCACTTTAAAGAAAGGCTTTCTACAAAACAAAACTTAATTTAGTGGTCAAAATCATGTCTGACCCATCATTTCTTCCGATATTTTGCGAATCTTACTCATGCTGTTCTATTTCCATAATCAGCATAGATGTAAAAAAAAATAACATTATAATATTTTAACAAATATGAAACTAAATGCGCTTATTTAATGGCACATATAGTGGGCCTGCAGACTCCGAAATATTGAAATTAACATTAATAATGCTGTAGAAGTGCAGTTTATTAATAGTAAATGTTAACTAATCTAATTAAGTTACCGATTTTTTATACACCGATTCAGCGGTCTGGTGATCTGGCCAACCTTTTACTATGGTGTCAATTGATTTTGATTAATATGCGCGAGGGAGAGAGAGCAACACAGCGCTCGTGTTGTTTGAAGACTTGAGAGTGCTCGCGCGCGGCCGGTGCGTGTTCTCTCTCTCTCTCTCTCTCTCTCTCTCTCTCTCTCTCTCTCTCTCTCTCTCTCTCTCTCTCTCTCTCTCTCTCTCTCTCTCTCTCTCTCTCTCTCTCTCTCTCTCTCTCTCTCTCTCTCTCTCTCTCTCTCTCTCTCTCTCTCTCTCTCTCTCTCTCTCGTTTGCGCCCTGTCAAGAGCAGCAGTCATTCTATTCTACATTACTCACCGATCAAAAAAGGCTTTGCGGGACAAAAATTTGCTTTGGCAACCGCCAAAAAAATTCAATGCAGGGAAACCCCTGTTATTGTGTCGAAATAAGGAGATATTATATTGAAATAACGACTTAATATCTCTAAATAACAAGATACGTTTTCTTTTTTCTTCACCATGCGGCTTCCATAGAATAGCCTGAATATAATTGATTCCAGACATTATGTTCGGGGGTGCTATCGGGGTGCTTTGGTCTTTCTTGGGGGTGCTGAAGCACCTGCTAGCCCCTCCCTAGCGCCGCCCATGCACTTCAGTGATATATGCTTTTATCATTTTTTTCATAGCTGGTATGGGCAGGATTTTCCCCTCCCATTTAATCAATATTGACTGCAGATATTGTCATATTATTAATATAAGTAATATGATATCATGCATTGCATTGCTACCTTAAATATGCTATACACAAATCAAGTGGACGAGAAAGACACGATCGCTACTGATTAGAGAAAAAAATCTAAACTGATATTATTGGCTATATTATTGGCGTAAGTAGGCTGATGTCAGACAGGGTATAATCTAATCATCAGGAGAATTTAGAAGATAGACCCATGAGATCCTTTATTTGAAACATTTAAAAATGTTGTAGTTGGCTTTTTAACTTTGAATACAAACGTCTTGACTTTTACTTTTGTAGCGTTTTTAGTCAGCTCCCGTCGCGATGTTATTCATTGTACGCGCAAATTCAAAGCGTCGCGTCTGGGCACGGTAATGACGCTTGCGGTCTTTTAAACTCGTAATAAAGCGGTGAATGATTTTTCCAGAAATGACGCTGATCTACAGTACAAGTTTATATTTAGAATACATTGCAATCACTCCAAAATAGATGACGACAACGCACACACCTGCATTACGAGCTTTACTTCTTTGCATGCCTATTTAGGCTTTTGCTACGCAGCACCTGATGGGCTGGCGTTAATGTGACGTAATGTAACAGTCTATGGTTAAGATAAACATCGTCACTATTTTTAGTTAATTAATAAATATTGAAATAAATTGTAGGACATTTGTACATTTTTTATTTATTTATTTTTTGTCCCTCTGTCTGGGCCCCATCCCGCCAATCGGGCCCTAGGCACGTGCCTAGTTTGCCTTTGCGTTAATCCGGCTCTGAACCCAAGTGCATTTTACCTCAAATTTGCGACTAGTTAACTTTCTAAAGAAGGCGCAATCGCTTCTCGGGTCGACATTAACACACAGACAATAATGTATTCAGAATTAAAAATATTTTTGCACCACTTTTTAATGTGTGATTGTGTAAAGGTGTTCACGAGATACCAACCTTTCGCGAACTTGCTTTCAACGTCGAACCCTCGTTTTCATGGAGATGCGGTGTGCACGGAGGGGAGGGGCTGTGTGTGTGTGTGTGTGTGTGTGTGTGTGTGTGTGTGTGTGTGTGTGTGTGTGTGTGTGTGTGTGTGTGTGCGCGCGTGCATGTGACAGAGAGACGGAGGGAGAGCAGGGAAAGGAAATGCAGCTGAACGAATACACTGCGTGTTTTAAATAGCGTTAAAAATGAAAGACATTGACAAAGACGAAAACTAAGGACATTTACTCTATTATTTTATTTTATTTTAGTTAGTTTTGCCAAACACACATTACAGTTTTAGTTAGTTATCGTTTTTTTGTAATGCCTCGTTTTTATTTTTATTTTAGTTAACGACAATGTTTTTTCCCACCTAGTTTTCGTTTTTTCGTTCGTTTTCGTTAACGATTATAACCTTGGTGTGTGTGTGTGTGTGTGTGTGTGTGTGTGTGTGTGTGTGTGTGTGTGTGTGTGTGTGTGTGTGTGTGTGTGTGTGTGTGTGTGTGTGTGTGTGTGTGTGTGTGTGTGTGTGTGTGTGTCAATTTACATCCAGGCTTTTTGGGCCTGAAGGCATTGGGATTTTAGATAGGATGTATTTAGTTATTCAGATTCCCCCCTCACCCAGTCCTTACAGTGAGTTCCCAATTCGTCAGTTCAGTTCTGACGTAATGTCTCTGTTCCTTCCTTCGGGGAACGGGGTTTACAATAGTAACCTAGACGTTTATGTGTACTTTCAGTTCTAATTGGGTTTCTAATTGTGTTTTTATTCTTGCACAGGTGTCCTGTTATGGCAGGGGGTCTTTTCTCTATAGATAAGAGCTATTTCTATGAGCTGGGGGCATACGACCCAGGCCTTGATGTCTGGGGTGGTGAAAACATGGAAATCTCTTTCAAGGTAAATTAGAAAAGGTGCATTAGCTGAGTCCAAAGACCAAAGATTTAAAAGGATTTTTTATTTATTTATTTTTTTTGATAAAATAGTTCATTGTATTGCATTTTTGGCCGCTTTTTCTCTCTCCCCCTCCTTTTTTTTTATTATTGAGTTAAATTATTGAGCACAGTCTTGTAGACATATCAGGATGGACTTTTAATGAAAAACATAATTTTGACTCTGCTTGGTCTAAATCTGGGGATTTTTTAATGAGTCCTTTTAAACTTTTATTAAGCTATACTTAAATAATTGTATAGATTGTCCAGTGGTAGCAGTTAATGTGTTACTTGTGCTGTAGATCTGGATGTGTGGCGGTGAGATTGAAATCATCCCCTGCTCACGTGTTGGCCACATCTTCCGTGGCGATAATCCTTACAAGTTCCCTAAAGACCGTGTGAAGACAGTCGAGAGAAACTTGGCCAGGGTTGTAGAGGTCTGGCTGGATGAATATAAAGAGCTCTTTTATGGTCATGGCTACCACCACCTACTGGACAAAAGTGTGACTGATATAGGAAATCTGACTGAACAGATTCAGCTGAGAGAGAAACTCAAGTGTAAACCATTTAAATGGTACTTGGAGAATGTATACCCAGACCTAGACGCCCCTCTGGTCAAAGCTGAAGGAGTGGTAGGTAGAAAATATATAAACTTTAGAGGACATTTATTATAGAAAATATATTATTTGATTTGTCAATTCTTCTGTAACTAATCGTAGAGACATTCTCCTTGCATTGTTTGTTAGTTCTATTGTTTTCTGTTTAGGAATTGTTGATGTTTAGGTCTCTTTTTGTTTTCAGATTTTTAATGTTGGAGCCAGAAAGTGTTTAGTATTTCAAAATGGCATATTTTCTTTTGATAAATGTGAGCTCACAAATAAGGTAAATCCAATTCAGATGTATTATTCACATGGATATTCGTTTCTGCTGTATAATCTTTCATCATAAAAGCACTGTTCTGCTTTCTCGTGCCTCACAGAGTCAACAATTTAGCTACACCTGGTTAAGGATGCTTCGACAGAACACTTCCTGCTTGGCTCCTCAGGAAACACAGCTTATCATGGAACCATGTGACAACACTAAGCCACATCTGCGCTGGATGCACAAGTCTGGTAAAGTTTTGGTAAGTTCTGGGCAAAATACAATCTCTAGGTATAGCATCATTGATACCCTTCAGCCGTGACTTATTCACCATACAGCACTAGCTTTGAGTACCTTATTGCTTTTATAAAACCACACAATACAAATATTAAAGCCAAAAATATGTCATCTCATTGAGCTCAAATAAACCCGGTTAGGAACCGTTCTGATTCTTTGTCTTTTGCGACCAAAAGGTGTGAGTTTGGTCTTTTACATCACTGCATTAGTCTATTAAGCATTAAGAGTCCCGACCACAAGGGAATTCTGGGAATGACGTATTGAGGGAATCACCAGTTTTGCAGCAGAGTGCCACAATATAAAGTTAAGAAAACTAAAACCCACACGAATATAATTCCTAAAAAGCTGACATCTCAGTTCATCGCGATCTCACAAAGCTCCGTTATTATCAGTGAAGTTGACTGCACAATAATTATTTCATAATGTAAACACTTTGTTTGTTATAATCAGAGGATTTGCCAGCATGCAGAATTCAACACTAAAAAAAAACTCAATTTTGAGCGGTGAGTGGATTCTATCTTAAATGCATCTCATTGGCCATTGCGTTCAAGAAATCAACACATATGTCTGTGATTGGCTACATTGCTCAACGCTGCAAATATGTTATAAATAGAAACTCGTTCTGGCCTGTAACTCGTTTTTATTTAGTTTTAGTTGTTCTTGTTGCTTTTGTGCAACTTAGGAATAACAATTTATTTGCTTTTAGATGTTTTATTTTTAGATATTACTATTTTGCGGGAGTCCCGCAAATCTTTTTATTCTTACGCAACCCGCACACACAAGTACCTTACCGCCGCACTCGGCCATCAAATCTTGTCCCGTGTCGCACACTGTTACATTGGGTCCCGCGGGAGTGCAGGTCCCTACATCCATCGACTGAACAGCATTTCCGTGTTTTTGTTGCTCTGCATCAATGTTGTTTGGGGTTGGGCAAAAGGAGGGAGAGACACACAAATCACATCTAAAATGGGAAAGAGCTTTGAGATTGATTGTACAAATAGATTTGACAAGAAACTGGTATATTTTTACAGACTGCCTGAAAGCTACAGAACAGAGAAGCAAATAGATTGTTGCAATTCATAGAAATACTGGACTTCAGGCAGTGAAACGTGTATTTGCAGTTATGATATTGTTATTTTGGGGTAAAATCATACGCTATACATTTTATTGTTATATATTGTATTGACAATTCCTCAATTAAATATTTATCATCGTATATTCTGCATAATTGGATGTTTTTAAATATACACTGACAAAAACTATACAAGTTTTAGGGGTGGGCGATATGACGATATTTATAGCATTGATATAAGTGATCACCGGGATTTAGACCTTTTATTTATATAAAACTTTGACAGGCAAATTTGCTTTATGTATTTCCCTGGCGTCAAATCATGCACATATAAATGTCAGGAAACATGATTCCTGGTTGCATGTCAATAACCATGGATCCCTGGATATTTAAGTTTCTAAGGAAAACTGTATCAAGTCCAACCTTTAGTTTAAACAGATAATTGTTGTTTTTTTTTCTCACGTTTTCGCAGTTTCCCCTATTAAATCCAGTCATGCAGCAGCTCTTTTGCCGCTCAGTCCAGCTGATGCATTCCCACTTTTACAAAATTTATTTTAACTACTTTATAATCAAAACCTTTTCTAATCTTGACAAAACATATTCATGTTCTGAGTCTCAAGTTTCCATGTTTGGTGTCTGCTTTGTTATAGAAGTGAAGTTTGGATAGAAATCGATCAATTTGTTACAGGAGAACCCATCAAAAAAAGTGTCAATGGAATGTGGGTGACACCTGGTGGATATTTTGGTACAGCGCCTAAACAAAATCTCATAGGAACTTCAAATTTGATGAAATAGACACATGGCTTTTATAGTAGTAAATATATAAAAAATTATATATATTTAAAGTAATTAGCTACTATTTTATAGTAATTTTATAGTAAAAAATATTTTGTTAGATTTATATTGTATATAAAATAAAATAAAATATTTTGTACAGTACATTTGATTTACAGTCAATTTAAACTTCCAAAAACGTTTTCATACATTCATTTTTTGAAGTGCTCAATAGTCTGCTGAGTGTCTTCTTTAAAATAAGACCAAACTTAGGTCTATATTCCAAAGAATTCTTGAATAACAACCATTTAAGTTTGGATCGTGCATTTTGACGTCTATTGTCAAAAAGGGGGGTGAGTCACCCTGGGTGACAGTTAAGGGGTTAAAAATTACCATGGTAAAACAGAGTTCCAAAGGTAATTTTAAATGTCATCAACCAAACCGTTTCCACTTCTGATACCTAAAATAACTTTTACAGGAGATTTAAGCAAAGCCCTAAACTGTAATATCAAACAAATTAAATTATCACATATAATGTTTTGTTTGTTGAACAAATAATATTTAAATGAACAACAATAGCATACAAGTATAGGACGTTTTTACAATAGGAAATAAACAAGTAAACAGTTCAGCCAAAAGTAATTCTAGTCAGTACAGGAAATAATTTACATAAAAATTAATTGTGAACTTTTATAAAGATACGTTTGGTCATTAACTTTTAAATGTATCATTATGCAAAAATAATAAGGAGAGTTCTCTGCATTGAATATCAACATTTTAACTGGACTGTGACACGATTAAATGATTTTAACTGTGACACGATGATTGACAGGGTAGTTTAAACCGTGACAACGGACCATTCTGTAGCTCAGTTACGCAATTATGATGAATTGGTATGTCCCAAAGCTTGGCTACTAATCTGCTACAAACTCAAATGTACGTACTTTTTCTTCACAAAATCAGAACAGAATTTTATGGTGTAGTATAAGTAGGCAAATTGAGACGCAGCATTAATAAAATCTTAAATTCAAAAATCATTTTGTAAATTTTTTTTTTTTTATGATAGAATAAATAAATAGCATATATATATATATATATATATATATATATATATATATATATTAATTATCTTTTATTGAGCAAAACAGTATAAAAGGCTCCAATACAGAGTGGCACTAAAGCATTTTTGAATATGATGAAATGCTTAAAGCACATGGAGGCCCAGGTATATGTTATATTGTGTGTGTGCAACACAGAGTATCTGTCCAACTGTTTACTGAAACTTTTTCATTGAGTTTTATATTCTAATTGTGTGAATGACAAAAGCCCTGACCTTTATGTTCAGATTATGCGTAATAGTGGGAACATTGGAACATCTAGGAGAGAGATTTACTGTGCTGACTGTAGTAAAATGTATGTGACACTGTTTAAAGATGCTGAATGGAGAATGAGATTTGACAGCTGCTGCAAATGAAAGTTCTGTGAACTTCAATTTATCTGTTCCTCAAATAAAGCAATTTTAATGGCTTCAGAACACCTGGAATATAATTCACTAAACCTTTTTTGCTTTTTTGTCCTTTTGTTTGAGCTTCACTAGATTAGTCTTGTCTGGCAAAAAAGGTCTGTATCGGACCTATACAGATTCTGAGTATCAGATCGGTGCATCCCTAGTTGTATGTACTCTCGGGTATAGCTCAAGATTTAAGTGTGATTAGTTCAAGTGTGTAATAATGTTTTGACCAAAGTTTACCTTCTATATCTGTCTAGACGGAGCATGTGATGATAGAGAGTCATTCCCAACCCATCTGTCTGGAAGCTGGAGTTAAAGCTGGCATCTACCTTAAGAACTGTGATCCCATCAATACTTTTCAAAAATGGCAGTTCACACACTACTACGCTCAGTGAGAAGCTCCAGAATATCACTCACATATTCTCCATCACAACTTTCTCCTCTGTCTATTGAGATTTCTTTATTTTTTATTATTATTATTATTTTGTTTGTTTTTGTTTGTCATTAAATATGTGTGGTTTGAGGAAAAGGTTTTATGTAAGGTCCATAGCTGTAATGCAGATGTGCATTTGTTGTTTGATTTTTATTTTATTTCAAATTTTTACACATAATTGTTTGGGGATTGATTCAGGTGTCTCTTTTGGCCAATTGGCCAATTCAGATTATTCATATTTTAGGTTTTTTGTGAGAAATACTTTTGGATATTGATAGCAATTACACACAGGGTAACACAAAAAACATTTTTAAAAACCTGTGTGAGGATTTTTTACAATAAAGTACACATTTTCTCTGAACACTATCAAGGATTTCATTTTTTACCTCTTGTTGAAAAGGGTATGAAATGACTGACTTTATTATCGTATTGTGTATTTCCAAGTGAAACTGCTTTTTGGACAAGAACAAAACATTTGATTGGATTGTGAAAAGTGAGTGTTGCATACATCCAAGGGCCACTGGCCCAACGACTTAATCCAATGGTGTGGCTGAAGGTTTTCCGCACATTCTGTATTTTCCTTGCACTACTTTGCATAAGTTATTGCAGTTTAAGTTATTTAGTTTACTTGAATTTAGGTTGGAATGCCAATTGATAATTGGTCATTTATATAATAATTTATCTTGACATTTTTTGAGGAGATTCCCCCTTTTATGTAAAGCGTTTTGAGTACCTAAAAAAGTGCTATATAAATGTAACAAATTATTATTATTATTATTATTATTATTATTATTATTATTGAGTATCCAATCTTAGATTAATTGCTGGTCTTGGTCATTAGTTAGAAGTACAATATTATAGACAATATTATTTAGATGGCCGTCCATGTTTGCTTTTTTTCTAAAAGTACTTTGTTTAGTCCCTTTAGATAGACACTTAATTGGAGTAACATTATTTCTAGTCGGAAGTCAATTTGCAAAGATTAATTTGTCTAATTATTTCAGAGTAGATAAGAATAAAATTAAATGTAACACTTTCTTATTAGTCAGGTAAACGTGTATCATGCCAGTTGCATAATTGATTCAAAGATTCTCGATACAAAACATCAAATGATCAAACCTAAAGTTAAGAGTAGAAGATACCTGACATCAGAAAGCTACATAGTGCTGAATGTATGGAATGCACTCCATACTGGTCTTCTGGCTTCAGCATCACCATGAGCCTTTTGCAACCTTTTTACTTAAGTGCCCAGACCAACAATACATTCTACAAATGGAGACATGAACTAACAATTTTTGCATCAAATGAGTAGTTCACTTTAAAATGAAAATTACCCCATGATTTTCTCACCTTCAAGCCATCCTATGTGTATATGACTTTCTTCTTTCAGACAAATACAATCGGAGTTATATTAATAAACACCCTGACGCTTTATAATGGCGGTGGATTGTAACCATCAGTTTGAAGCTCAAAAAAGTGCATCTATTCATCATAAATGAACTCCACACAGCTCCAGGGGGTTAATAAAGGCATTCTGGAGCGAAGTGATGCGTTTAGCAGATCTAGAAGAAAATAGTGTCATAGTCCAGCTTAAGTAACTTCAGTGATGGTTCATTTTTGTTGTAAAAACGTTATTATTAATTTAGTTAATTTATCTATACAGCCACTCTGGAGAAAGCAGTAATGTCATCGTCTAGCTCAGTTAATTTCTCATATAATGGTGTCAATGCAGGCAGATCAATGTTGTTGAATATTAAGTTAGTGCTTTTTGTTGTAAATATTAACTCTGTAAAACTTGATTTTCCTGCCGAGAAAAAGAAAGAAAGAACTTTTCTTTTCTTTTCTTTCAAAGAAAGAACACAGGACACCGCCTTGCCCAAACTTTTCTCCTTGCTTATCTATGCATCCCCCTCTCCCTCCTCCCTTCCTTTCCCCCTGAATCAAGTTAAAGAAAGTTCTCTAAGAATGTCTATATATGATGTTTCTTGTGAATTTTTTGTTTTTTCCCCTTTCACATTTGGTATCATTTTAAATGTCTCAGTGAGATTGGAATGATAAGAAAGATGGAAAACTTAGGATAATTATATTCTCCTTTTTGGGTGGTGTCTCTTCAAAATATATCAGAATCCTCTCCTCTCCCCTGAAACCTGGGGCATGTACCATGATGGTAGTTGAACAAACTCAGGGTTACAGGATTAGTTTTGAGTTGACAAAACCAAACCAATCCAACCAGGCTTTGTTTGTACCATGATGCTGATCACCAACTTTCTGTCAACTCAGGCTTTGATTTACATTTATTCATTTAGCTGACGCTTTTATCCAAAGCGACTTACAATTGCTATATATGTCAGAGGTCGCACACCTCTGGAGCAATTAGGGGTTAAGTGTCTTGGTCAGGGACACATTGGTGTCTCACAGTGGATTCAAACCTGGGTCTCTCACACCAAAGGCATGTGTCTTATCCACTGCGCCATCACCACCCCTTGATCCTGAGTTTAGGAGTTTAAGTGTGACATCAGTTGCGCGAACAGCCAATCACACGTTGAGAAAGAGTGAAACTGAGATTAATTTCTCGCGAGAGAAGCAGCGCAATTCAATTATTAAATAAAAGTATTAAAATAGGAAGAATTTAAACAAATTTACACAGCAAGAAGAAAAAAGCTGTCTATGAAAGAGGACAACTAAAAGAAAAAGTCTTGCTACTGTATATCAGTGCAAGTAAAAGTTAAGTTATTTTATACAGCTGATAAAGGTATAGAGAGAATTGAACATTTAAGATCACATGTAGTTATTTTATAGCTTCATCTATTGATGCTAAAGCGTATTTATATTACCTTTATATATTTATTCATTTAAACTGCGTAATAATAATTGATGAACTAAAACTCTACATCTGTGATTGATTAAGGGTATAATAATTACATAAATAATATCTAAATCATACATATTTATTATTCTAAATAAGTATCACTAAAAAACAGACGATTTTGTCTTTAAAAATCATTTGCTATGTAGTGACCTTTAATTTGGAGTAGAAACAGGTGGAGTGACTTTATCACATCAGGCATGTATCACATGTATCATGTGTAAGTTACTATGGCGATGAACACTGCTTAAAGTCAAACCACTTTCATGGTCCCTAAAACCCAGGGTTGTCGCAAACTAAACTGAAACATAGCTGGCTAGCCACCTAAACCGGCTTCATGGTATAGGCCCCTGGGGCCCGTTCTTCGTACGTCGCTAACAGTTAGCTTGATTTGATTGTTGACGATTTGGCATGATCTTGGATTGTTTGGTTCTTCGAAGCTCATGCTAGACTTGCTGTCCTAGCAACATGTGCTCTAGCTTTAACCTGCTCGCGAGCAGGCTTATTTAATGTAAACAGGATTTGATCATGGCTTAAACACATGATGTATACAGTATATCATGTATTCATATGAAAATGCCTGAGATGGTAATTGGGAAAAGAACAAAGGTAACCATGTTTTCTAACTCAATTGTGTGTTTGTTGTCTTCATGTTTCATCAGTCATGTCTGTACATGTGCAATGTCTGTGCATCTGGATGACTTTGTCCATATAAGGGATTTCCTTGAAGGTAAAAAATATTTCCTTTAAATCAATTTATAAGTGTTAAAGTGGTGCTTATGATAGTCATACTGATACAGCAAGATGAGTAAGAACAAATCTGCAGCAAATGCAAGTTAGCCAAGATGGCTAGCGCAGGGAAATCTGAAGAAGCCCTTTCCCTGCGACTTTGGCAAGTTTCCAGTCCCGCTTGTGTGCCACTGAGACACTTGCGGGTGATAACTTCACTGTGCTGGATGCAGCCGAAAGAACTATCAAAACTCTGAAAGAGCAAAACACTTCACTTCTGAAACGAGTTGATGACTTCGAAAACGGAGTGCAAATCTCAGCAAATCTTAAATATCTTAAACGTTTTGGAGAACAGAAAGAAAGGCCAGTAAAGTCCCCTTCATTTATAATATTAGCACTTTTAACAATATAGATTGTTTCAAAGAAGCTTTACAGTGATAATAAGAAATTAAAGTAACATAGATTGTTTTGGCTTTACAGCATCAGTAGAAGTTATTGTCCAGCTAAAGTTAGTTTTGATTGATTCACTACCCCAAAAGATCATTAGTTTTTAACTTAGGGGCAGCTAACACGACATCATTCTAACAGAAAACCCTTAATACGCTCCGGCCTGTTCATCCGCACAACAACAGTGCCTGGTGGCTTGAGGAAGCAAACCTTGAAATAGGTTTCAAGGTGCAAGCATTCAAAATTTTTTTAAAAACGTGATTATCTGTAAACCCCAAAAACACGAATCTGTGAAAACGCTGACGGTGTGCACATGCATATTACGTGCTCAGTCTATAGGTAAGCGCATTTACATATATATGTGCACAGGCGCATAATCTTTCTTTACAAACTGACCTTACCAAATTACTTGTCTGGCCTTAAAAATTCATAATACATAATTTTTGTCGCTTCCGCGTATCCATGTGAACTGAAATCAGGTAAAGGAAGGAAGCCTTCACAGGGGAGAGACTAGTTGACACTTCAGAGCTGCATTGTCGTTGTGTCCTTCATCAGATCTGGATATGGCTTGGATCCAGCAGACTGCGGTAAACCTCAGAATAAACAGAAAGACTAATATTAGCGTAGACACCATTCTTCTGATGTTGCAACGAATACATAGGGATTAATGGGAAGTGTTCCCGGTTCCGGCTTAACATTGAATTCTAGAAGTTGATAATAAAAATAATAAAAAAAATAAATGTGTATGCTAGGTCAAAGAGATGTGTTTTTAGTCTAGATTTAAACTGAGTGTGTCTGCTTCCTGGACAATGTTAGGAAGACTGTTCTAAAGTTAGGTGCTAAATAGGAAAAGGATCTACAGCCATCAGTCGATTTTGATATTCTAGGTATTATCAACTGGCCGAAATTTTAAGATTGCAAAAAACGTGAAGGACTATAACAGTAGTGGCTCAACTACTGGTTCTTTGTTAAGTAATCAGCAACATTTTAAAATGTATATGATGTTTAACAGGGAGCCAATGCAGTGTTGACAGAACGGGGCTAAAATGGTCATACTTCCTGGATCTGACTCTCGCTGCATTTTGGACCAGCTGTCTACAATGAAAGCGTGCCACTTTTAAAAATATCAAACAGTTGCTGGACCAGAAGAATGTACGAATCTAGTCATTTCATTCAGCTTGACTCCGAGTTCATTCTGAGGATTACAAAACACTCTTTATTTAGCTGTGCTAATTTACAGGTTATTCAGTAGTACTGATGAATAACCAGTGATTGGACCAGAATTTATTTTTTGCATTTACAGTTTTGTTAATGTGGCATTGTGTCTAGTAACAGTGCTTGTGGTTCGCTTATACACTTATTTGTATGCCTGATTTTGCATTTTATGCTTTTTTTATGCTTTATGATTTCAGATCCTCAGTGGCAGTACACTACTGTATCAGGTCATCTCTTTAATACACCAGTAGTCTTGGTCAGTTTATGCACCTAACTGGGATGACGTTAACTTTCTTAAAAAATGTAAAGACTTGCCAGATTATATTTGTTGGAGATTTGAATTGTGTGATGGATACGACTTTGGATCGTTCCAACCCTAAAACTGTACCCGTTTTAAAAATGTCTGAGACTTTTGCAGGTTATATGACTCGATATGGCTGTGTGTGGGCCCATGAAGGATTTATTTCCCGATTAAAAAAAGATTTTTCTTACTTTTCACGTCGACCAGACGTATTCGAGGATAGATTATTTGTTTACCGATCAAAGGCTTATCCCCGCAATAAACAAAAGATAGAAATACTCTTGCTATTGTTGAATCAGACCATGCCCCTGTAATTCTTGATATTTGTTTTTTCTTATAATTGCCCTGTGTGGAGGCTAAACACAACTTTACTTTCAGACACAATTAAAATCTGGTGCGATTGACAATTATCTACCAATGAATAAATCAGACTCTATATCACCATAATTATGGGAGACATTCAAGGTTGTAATCAGGGGGAAAATAATTTCATACTCTGCCTTGCGTAATAAAGTAAAGAAACAGAAGAAAACATTGAATCTATACAGAAAAATGATCACCAATATACTATGGTTCCAACACCAGAACTATCTGTCACAATTCTGCAAAATATAGGACCCAGACGCAAATTTTTATTAACAAGACTGAAGACTTGAGACAGCAGGGAGAGTAAAGCGTGAACCACAGTAGCAAGGCAGACCACAATGACAGGCAGGATGGATGGATGACTGAGACCGTCAGTAAGATGACGATGGCGTGAGTGCAATAGAGGCAGCTCTGAAGGAAAGACCAGGCAGGAACACAAGGAACATGCAGCTTGATGTAGATCTCAGATGTAGCTCCAGTCTTGCCACCAGGTAGAGGCTCACAGAACCAGAGGCTCGACACAGGGGACAACTGCACCATTCAGGCTGCCAGCCAGTGGCCAGGGAACTCAGGATACAGGGCAGGGACACACAGGAGAACATACAAGACGAGGCTCAAGACAAAGACAGACACGATAAGGCAACAATTAAGATAAGCAAAACTAAGCAGACAAGATCAATGACTAGAGAAACAAAAAGTAGAGAAATATATAAAAAGCAAACTAATGAAAACTACTAAAGATCTAAGATAAAACTGGAGTAGCTAAAGAGAAGCAAAACTTCCACTTGACAGGGAAAATAAGAACTAAAAGAAATAACTAAAAATAAAATTCTAAAACAAAAGAAAACTCTAACTAGAATATAAAGCATAAGAACTAAGGCTAAGCAAAATAAAATAGCAACAAAGATTATCTGACACAAGGAATAGGATAACAAACCAGCATAAGCACTAAGATAATTTCAAAATCACAAAGTACATACCCAAAACAAATCAGCAAATATATGAGGGAAAGAGGCACAATATAAAGGGACCAGAGCACATGAGGATCAGGTGAGCACAGTTAGTGAAATGAGGACAAGGCGTGGACTAAACAAGCGGGCGTGGTAACAGTGTAGCACATGGAGCACTTAGGGGACTTTCACACTGGCAGTTTAGTTCGGAACGGGGCACGGTTCGCATGAAAAATCGCTAATGTGAACCCTGTGATGGGACCCGGGTGCGCACTGGGGTATCGAACTCGAGACTGCCTGGAGGAGGTGGTCTGAGTTCGGTTGCTCCCGAACCGTGCTGCGATTCGCGTGTATGTGAAAACAACACGGACTCGGATGCGCACTTGTTCAGGCAGTAAAGTATCCTGCGCATGCGTTTTAGCTGATTATGATGTATTTAGTTAAATAAAACACACATGAAGATTTACCCTGGATACGAGCAAGAGTGAGTCTGCAGTGTATTCGCGCATAGTGCGTGCAATCAGGGCAACAAATTAATGGAAATCCACTGTCTCCTCAAAAGAGTCCATTTGCAAGCAGCGGAAAGACAGATTATGTGAAACACACACACAGTTAACCTGCGTTGTTTACTCAGCTATGAATAATAGCACCAAATTAATTAAAAAATATATATATATTGACCCACGTCGTGTTTTCTATCATGCGCCGTGCATGTTTGCAATGACGTAAGATGCACGCAAATGCACCAGAGTTCGATAGAATCAAGTTGAGTGTGAAACCAGACCAACACTGCGGGGGGCGCCGGGAACAATCGTGCCCAGGTTCGGACCGCAGCAAACGAGCCCAGTGTAAAAGCCCCCTTAGTCTGCAAATTCAGACCAAGACAGAGCCATGTGCTCAAACACAAGACGAACACAGAAACATGAAACCACAACAACACAGACAAGGCTGCCAGGGCAGAACCCTGACACTATGTAGAGAAAAACTGAGCCTTAAACCTTGTGTGCTGTTCGTTTGCAGTTAGCCTACACCCTGGCTGTTTGGTGGTCTCCAGAGACTTAAAAATAAATCAAAAATATTTAGCTTTTATTTTAAAAAACAGCTTTTTATGTAAAATTCACTTTATAAATGACCCACATTTCTAACTTTCTGTACTGCTGGGCAGTGGATACAAATGTGCAATTATTATACAAAGTGGATTATTTCTCCTTGGACATCGCTACACAGGACAGCGCTGTTCCTCTTCGTGTGCACGGACTTTTGACGGCTTACCAGTGAGGCCGATTCAAATCACCCACATACATTGGACTGAAACACACACACACACACACACACACACACACACACACACACACACACACACACACACACACACACACACACACACACACACACACAGGACATTTTGTATGTATTGTTTATATTGATTGTTGGTGTTTGCTATTTAATACACTTCTGGGTTATCTTTCCATCTTGCTTGTGGTTATATGGACGATGTGAACAACTCAATATATACTTTTATAAAGGGTTCTGAACGTTTATTTTTGTGGTGTATCCTGCCTTAGTTAGGCTGAGCTTTACATATTGGTGTACATATATTAATGTACATCACCTCCCCCGATCATTGAGGGCAGCCCTGGCTGCAAGAACACAGCTATTTCGCAACTAAAAGAAGGGGATTGTTGTCTGGTTTCATTTGTTTATTTTTTTGTTTTATTTTGAGGCTTGCTTATTTGATAACTTGAGCAGGAGCATAAACTACGTGGTTGCTCCTTGTGAGTACTTTCCCTTGCTGTTTGAATTGAGTTTCTTTGTTTTATTTCTACTGTTATTTTTGTGATTTACCCATCACTGTTGTCTGCCACGTGACTGAATTGTGTGTAATCATCAAACTGTGGTTCTATTTAATTATGTTTTGATTTTATTTATCTATCTTTGATTTTTCCTTCAGGAGCTGGGGTCCCATTGTGGTGGTGCTCCTTCAACGTTTGCCACTTTTGAAGTGTTTGGTTGTGTGATCTGAGTTCATGGTGGAGTGTCTGGAAGTGTGCTTTTGGATAACTAGCTCTGGTGATCACTCATGTGGGGAACCTCAGCCCTGTAGTTTTTGACGTTTTTCTTTTCGTGAGTTGTGTAAATATGAGTTTATGTATTTTTTCTGTTCTTGTTTGTTGTTTCTGATTATTTGAAACAGAGTTGCCAGCCATTTTGTGATTTTTATTCTTTTGATTTAGTATAATTTGTGTTCCTGTGAACTGTAAATTATTAAGCGTAGCGTCAGTTCTGGCAGGTCACGTTAGTCAAGGGTTTAGGGTTAGGGACGGTTAGGTTAACGCTCAGCTGATCCACATCTACATATAGGATACAACGCCTATCACTGTATACATGTATAAGCTCCTTCAGTATTATCAGCAGCTATCACGTTTCTCGGGAGCTAATTGCCCTCCTCCATCCCCAGCTTCTTCTGTTCTGTTTACCCTAAGGGAAACAGAACTGCTCTCTTATCCATATAGGCTGTATGGATGCGCAGGGAGTTCTTGCCCAGAACAGAACCATTCCACCAATCGTAACTGTATGCAGTTGACAATCGTATTTGGTGATAGTGGTCTTGACAGAATTAGTCCTTATGTAACGTTCTTTTATTGTATTTTATTTTTTTGTAATGTTATTGGAGATAAAGAGTTGTCAGTTGCTGTACAGTATCACTGAGGGCATTTTAAAGTGATTTATTTCCTCTTTTAAATTTAACATTTGTACCAATAAAATTATATTTGTATAGCTACTTTACCCACGTTTCTTGCCTCGCATTATGAGAGAGTCAAACCTGTGTGTGACCTAATAACACCTCTTTAGGTGTTATTAATATTTCACTGGGTGCAATTCCTAAGGTGGCGTAGACAAAAAATGTCACACTTACAAAGGACCACCCGTCAGCACAACAGTGGGATCCAATGGCGTGGGCGAAGATATAATGCTTGTATGTCTTTTCAGCTCTCCGGTGAAGTTCACTTCATTTTTAGAATTTATTTTCACTTTAACTGTAGCTCCGCATTTAATCTGACTCCAATTTTGAATGATAATCTAATCTAGATTGTGTTTCTAATTAGAAACTAATCATAAGCATTGGTTATTGATTAATTTAGATATTTGGTGATTCTGGGTATCCCATACTTTTTAAATTATTTGTTCATTTGGGACCCAATGCCACTCAGAGTCACACACCCTGGGTTACATGGATCACACGGACACAAACTCACTCAGTCTGATCTTCAGAGTGTGTAGAGTTGGCTAATACCTCTTTAGTTGGTTGCCTACTGCTTACTCAAGAAAACAAAAAAAAAGTGTAGTTAATTTAGCCACTTCCGTACAACTTGCCAAGTCAGTGATAGACAGAAATCAATAGGTCTTCAGATGACGTGCCTACTGCTCCGTTTACTCATGCGCCTTTAATTTGACCTATCCTGGATACAGATCTGCGGTAGCACCAGTGTTCTTGTAATCCACTGGTCATAATGATTTCAGAATAATACAAAATAAATGAAATATGACATTTTATTTGTCAGGTAAAAATGTATCATGCCAATTACACAATTAAACAATTAGAAGCCAATTTAGAAATAATAATAATAAGATACATAACATCAATTGCTCAAAGATGACTCTATGAGTAGAAATGCATACCTGACAGAGACAGTGGTGTGTGAGTTTTCTAAGTGCAGAAACTCAAGACAACACTGTACAGGGGTCTTCTGGATACAGATTACCAAATGGCTGCTCTGCCACCTTCCTTTAAATACCCAGACCAGAACAAAAGGTTGTAAATATTTGCTACACAAACACCAGGGGCCCGTTCTTCGTACGTTGCTTAAAACATCCAAGATCAAATGAGACATCCAAGATGATATCATCGTGCTAATCGTGATCCGGCTAATTGAGTTTTTCGAACACACCTGTTGTTTATGATTAGTATCGCTGGATTGAGTTATCTGAGATAATTGCGCGTTCATGCGTTGGTTTAAAAGGGATATGTATCGATAGTAGAAACATTGATCAGCAACGCTGCTATTGGCTGTTCACCATGGCCAAAGAGCGCACTCAGTTTTTCACCGCAGCAGAGCAAGAGTTATTGCTTGAAGGATATGCAGAATTTGAAAACTTAATTAAAGGTTTTAACCTCAAATGTGCAAAAGCCAGGAGAGAGGGCTGGCAAAAAGTAACAAATTAAGTGTGTAGTGGTCATGTTAGATGTTTTTATCACTTAGCCTATAAAAGTAGGCATATATATTTTTGTATTTTAATATCTAAATAATTAATAACTATGTTCATTGTAATGTCAGTCATCACCCACCCACTACTAGAACATGGGAACAAGTAAAAGTAAATTACTAGAATATTCTACTTAATGGTAACTTGTACTTATAAGGCACTGCTAATAAATGTTTGCCTGTTTATTAAAGCAACCAAGAAAAAAGCTGAGAAAAAATGAAAAGAAAAACAAACAGGTGGTGGTCCTGCACCCCCACGTTATACCCAGGCAGAAGAGCTGGCCCTTGGGTTAAATGTGAACCGACCCATTGTGGAGGGCATCTCTGGGGACCGCTCTTCCTCAGACCCAGAGGCCAGTCGCAGCAACACCTTCATTACTGGTAAATGAGCATTAAATGATCCTAGTACACTGTAAAATAATTAGTTAGTAATTAAATTAAGTAGGCCTATAAGCCCAATGGCTGTCCATTAATATTAACTGTTAAACGTTGAGTAGTAATGAATTGCTTTGACTTGTGAAACAATTGTGAAACTACATGTAGTTAATGTAAAAAAATATATATGTTGCCATGAGTTATTGATCACAATGAAATTGTGTTTTCCTCTTTTGTGCAGTTTTAAACAATACACCAACACTTTTATCTGTTCCCAAGAAAGTGTTGGCTGAAGCATGTGCAGGAAGACTTTTTCTAACTTTACATCAAAAGGGAAGAAAGTACAACACTTTGTAATGCTCATTTTTCCCCAATGCACAGGACAGTGAAGAAACCAACACAGATGACTGTCTTTTGGAGAAAGTATCTGTAAGTGCTTAGATAACTTTACTTCATTTACACTTGAGTTACCTATTATTTCTGAATGCAATATGAGTTGCAGGAGTCCACATCTACAGAAGAGTCTACACAAAGCAGTGATACCGAGGTGGCCAGTGTTGTACTTTTCCTTTTAATGTTTGTTGCATAAGGCTTGCTTTGACAGGTTTACACCAAGCCCCCCTGCCCCACCACCCCACCCCTAGAAAATAGAGTATTTTGAAAAAAACTTGACAATTTAAAGAAAAAGAAAAACTGGCACTAGAGATAGAGTTGCTTCAAAGGAACTTCAGAGTAAGTGCTAATATTATATCACACAGAGTACTATTGCTGACCTCGCATAATATCTCTTATTGCAGGGAAACTTTTCTTTACAATGAACAATTGAAATAAAAATCGAGGAACTAACAATTTTTTTCTTGTCTTTTTTGTTAATGAAATGTTTTTTGTTTTTTGTTTTCTGATGGTGGCAAATGTTGTGTAATATGGCACATGCAATGTCACAGGCCCTGTCAGGTGCAATAGTTGGGGAAGGTTAATTTCATTGTGTGCCCTTGTCCTGGCTAGAGCTGCATTGTAACTGGTCTGGGGTTTGGGTTAGAAAATGGGGTCATAAAACACCTGTTTGCCTTTGTGTATATAACACAGAAAGCTTGATATTCATATTTTTCCTTACCACATTCAAATAATGTGCGTAATGTGAATTATTGAGTCATGCACAGATCCATTTTGCTTCCACATTTGTGATATGGAACATAGTCACACATCATCTAAGAGTTTTTAGTCTGACAACTGCCTTTTTTTAAAATTTGATATAATATTAATAATATGGAATATTAAGAATCGCTATAGAAAACTTGCCTAAAAATTTACATTTTGATCCACCTTTCGGTTCACAGAATCCCTTTCACTGCACTGTGTACGCAGTATATGGCACTAATCACATTAGGGAAGCCTGAGGGACATACTGTGTCATATTAATCAGCATGGTCATGATTGCATGATCTTCATTAGTAGTAATACCACACCTTCTGTCAAAAATGATTGATTGACAGGAGGGCGTGGCTATCATTTGATATTGGCCCGCCCCTTCCGGTCCCGCCCCTTCCGATCCTGCCCCTTGCCCCGCCCCTTCCGGTTCTGCCCCTTCCTGTTACCTTTGACCTAGTTCCGCCCCTTCTTGTTACCTTTGACCTTATTTCACTTACAATTTGCCGGTACATTTGATTTGGCAGAAGACATGTTGATCTCAAAGGAGGAGCCAGTTAAACCAGTTATGATAGGCGAAAACACATGGCCACCATCAGATGAAGAGATTTCGCCTGTTTACATAAAATATCTGTCAGTTCATCTGTCAATTGTTCATTATACACCCAATAGAGAACCTGCCCCCTTTTTCACAGTCGCTGGTTACCGGAAGGGTTTTTACTTCCAGAAAACGCCTGTTGTACTCTATAATGTTTCTCATTAAAAATAAATATAAACCACACTAACATGTTATTTGGATGCCCGATTGTCCTGCAGTGTTTGCTGTCTCTATAGAGAGAGAGAAAAGGAAAGACCATGTTATTTTAAATGGAAAAAATCATGCAATCATCCTATAGGCAGTAACGCAGTGCATTACAGTACATTGATGAAGTTTACAGTTCTTTTCCATTCAAGGGAGCATAATATCATAAACATTGAACCATCTGAAAGAATGTACAACTAATTTATGAGAATGTGTATTGTGAAAAACCCTAGGCTATATAAATAGCTTTCACTTAACTTTTATATATTTTGGTTATCACATTGTGCCATTCATATTTATAGCTTACATTTTAAACAATTGTATCATGTAAAGTGCTAAAAATCAAAGACAAAGTAAAAGAAGAATTAAAAAGTAGCCTACCGAAATTTAAAAAGTAAGTAACTGAAGAGGAATTAAATATAGATTAAATAATTAAATAGGCCTATGCACATATAACCATGTCTGACTAAAATAATCTAAATAAGATTTAAAACTGAATAAAAAACCAAAACATTTATTTTAAAGTCCTTTATGGAAATCCCGCAGCGGCCAACTACAGTAAACTGTGATTGGATGGGGGGAAATATATATATTTTTTTCTGAAACATATATGACGCCAAAAACTTTTGATATAGAACATATAACAATGTGTGAGAGCAACAAAGCATGCTAGAGGGTAAGCTAAACAGCAATAGCACGTTTAAAACACTAATGAATTATACCGTCTTTTCCTTATGTATAAAAAATCTTTTAAAATAAAACACCGTAGAATAAATGAATTATAGAGACAATACTCACTTTTAGACATGTCTTTTGATGAGGTGGTAAGAGGAGTGAGGGTGCAAAAGTTTTTGGTCCAGAAATGATTTTTCTTGGCTATTTATACAGAAGAGGCTGGGCAAAATACTCTTGGAAAACGTCAGAGCTGTGTGTCCACAATGTTCTTTCAGTATGGAGTCAAGTCATCCTCATTTATATAGCGCTTTTAACAATGTAGATTGTTTCAAAGCAGCTTTACAGAGATAAACATATAATTTAAGGTAACAGAGATTGGTTTAGTTTTATAGTGGTTCTTGAAAAATGTTTTTTCCAGCTAAAGTTAGTTTTGATTGATTCACTTCCGTCTAAATGATAGTTTGTTATTAAATTAGGGGCCGCTAAGACGACACCGTTCTCTCTAAACAGACTTTAAACGCGAACCTGTGATAGACGCTGATGGCGTTCACATGCGCATTAAGAATTGATTCTATAGTTATGTGCGTTTGAATATATGTGCGCAGGTTTGTAATTCCTTACAAACCATGCCTAAACAAAAAACTTGTCTTGTCTATAAATTTTGATGCAGAATTTTATTTTATCTTATCACTTCGGGTAGGTACACGAACCAAAAAACTGCACAGCGCTTTATCTGTAGAGTGGTTTAGGGATCCTCCATAGGGAGAGGCTAGTTGGCACTTCAGCACTGCATTGACATCGGGTCCTCTCACCGCCGTAGCCATAAGGTCCATGTTGACATTTTTTATCACCTCTTGTTTTTTTCAGGTTACACATGGCAATAAATTATTATAGCCGCTTAAGGACTAAGTTGTAGGGTCTTTAACAAAAAAGCCTCCAAGATGGAGTAGGTCAAAGGACATGTTTCCTGCTATATAGTATCATCAGCTCTCCCAAAGGCTGTTCATGCAGCCTACAGATAAACTGTCGCATCAACAAATGATAACATTTTAAAATTCTACATATATTTTGAGTAGATAACTCTCAGTAAAGGGGTTCACCCTGTGTGTTTCCACAATGAATAAGGATAGTTTGGGAGATACAAGAAAAGTAAAAATGATCATATACGTACAATAGATCATAGCTACCGTAGAAAAAGTAAGATCTTGCTTTGAATTAAGACAAGTAAAATTAAATATTCGCTCAAGACAAACTTTACTTATGCAGCGTCATGGACCACAGAGGCACATCGCGTCTCTGAACATGTGTGGTGATTTTCTAAATGATACAACTTCATCTAAATAAGAGCAATGTAGAGTCCTGGGATTTCTTTTAAAACAACAAAAACATTGTGACAACACGTTTCATGTCGCATGGACAAAAATACTGTTTGAAATAAGATCTAAGACGCCAAAGCACAGTTCTTGATTTATAAAAAAAAATATTTTATTTTTTGAACAAACGATGTTTAGTAAAAATAATACCTTAGGTTAAATTTATGAAAATCATTTATATCATACAGAAGTAGAAGATAAATAGAAGATACGATTTTAATAAAACTTTACAGATTTGATTTAAACGGCCTTTTAATTTGAAAAGATCTCATGTAAAATTTTAAGATTATGCTTTTAAATGAGTTTAATATGAATAAAACAGTGGAAAACAGACTAACTTTGCATATGCTGGGGCATTTTGACCCCAGAGGCTCATCTGGCCTGTCACTCCTCTCATCTCTGTGAGGGTGTGAAGCTTCATCTCACCCTGTAGTTTATCCCTGAAGGATCTGGGAGGGTTTTTGTTTATGACATCTTAAACTATTTGTTTTTTTATTGTTAGTTTCTACTACTTCTTCAGTTCTATGAAAATGTAAGGAGTTTTTATATTTTATATTTATATATATAATTTTTATATATATATATTAATTTAGCTAAAACTAAGGTTAAATTGTTTGAATAGATTTTGTCATTATACATTGAGTTATATACTTTATTTGATTTTATGGAACCAACTTAGTGTGTGAGAGTGCAAAACAGTATGTAAAAAAACAATTTAAAAATACAGTTCCCTTTCGAGAGGTCTCTCCTATTGCGTAAGTAGCTTACGCTATGGGAAAACTCCTTTTCTCGAGAATATTGAAGTCTTTATGTAAAACGCATTGCAGCTGCACAGCAGACAGCAATGAGCGAAGGAGCTCGGTCATTGGCTGTGCTGCGGCAACTTGCTCGAACCAATGACGGGGCGACTCTGAATGCGCGACCAATGAGCGCGCCTCGCGCCCGCGCGCGTCAGAGCCCGCCAAGATGGGCGTGGCCAAGAGCTATATATTGGGCGCCCCGTCATGAGAGTTCTTTAGATTTAATCTCCTTCAGCGAACACCTTCTTCGCTGGATCCTCCGGATTATTGAAAGCCTTCGCCGCCGTGGAAAAGCATACCAGCGGGATTGCTACAAGAACGTCGTCCTACTGAGCCATCCGGCGCGCTACACGCAAGTATTTACATCTGTTCGCCCCGCGACATTTGTAAAAGAGCAATTTTCTTAGGAGTTGTTTCAAATGCCTTCCTGCGTGTCGTGCAGAGACCTTCTTCCAGACGGGGATCGTCACATCATCGCGCTCGCTGCCTGGGCCGGGACCACGCAGAAGCTGCTTTGACCAAGGGCGGATGCCCGGAATGTGACAACCTGGGTCTCTCCGCACTGCGGGCTCGCTTCGCCGCTTTCGCCGCGCGCGAGCCCATCGCCGACACCCCTCTGTTTGAGCCGCTTGTTAAGAAAAAGCGCCGCTCACAGAGGCTTCCTGAACCTGAGCTCAGTGACGTCACGCCGAGCCAGTCTTCGCGTGCTTCACCGCCGCTCTTGTCTTCCCCACCGCCGGTTCAGTTCACTCAGCCGGACCCACACCCCTCAAGCAGAGCGGTGGGCCTTGTGACTTTCGGCGCGTCCGAGGACGACGGGGGAGTAGATGACTCTTTTGTCCATCGACGCTGCATCTGACGACTGGCCGGGCTCCACTTTCGACCCCGCCCCGTCGACGCTAACTAACACGAGTGGGGGCTCCTCTATGGATACAGAGATTGTCCGCATCCTCTCGAAGGCCGTGGAGGACCTCGGGCTCGATTGGTCTTCTCCCGAAGAACCAACCCGAAGCCGACTGGACGAGTGGTTTCTGCAGAGGCGCCAGCAGGCCCCTCGGCAAAGGCCTTCTCCTTTCTTCCCGGAAGTTCACGACGAACTCACCAAGTCATGGAAAGCCCCCCACTCTGCGCGTCTGAAGCCTTCTTTTTCTTCGTCGCTCTCCTCTGTGGACGGCGCGAAGGAAAGAGGCTACGAGGGAACGCCGCCCCTCGAGGAGGCCGTGGCCAATCATGTCTGCCCGCCCTCCAACACCGGATGGAAAGCCAAGGCTTCCCACCCCTCGAAGCCCTGCCGCACTACTTCGGCTCTCGCTGGTCGCGCATACGCCGCCGCCGGCCAAGCTGCGTCAGCACTTCACTCAATGGCGGTACTTCAAGTGTTCCAAGCCAAGCTTCTCCGCTCCCTGGACGAGTCTGGCCCCGAACCCGAAGCCTTCAAGGACCTACGCAGCAAGACTGACATAGCCCTGCGAGCCACGAAGGCCACCGCCCAGTCTATTGGCCGCGCCATGGCTAATTTGACTGTTCTCGAGCGCCATTTGTGGCTGACTCTGACGGAGATGAAGGACGCGGATAAGGCCCCGTTTCTCGACGCGCCTATCTCCACCAGCGGGCTGTTTGGACTGGCAGTTAAAAGTTTTGCCGAACGCTTCACTGAGGCCCAGAATGCTTCACAAGCTATGCGCCATTTCCTGCCTAAACGCTCCAGCTCATCGCAGAGGAGACAGAGGCCGCCACAGCCGCAGCGGGCTAGAGCAGCCGCCACCGCCTCTCAGCCCGCGCCTCAGACTGATGCTCAACGCCGCTCGCGCTCCCACAACCGCAAGTCGCCTCCTGAGCGACGGGGTCCTCGGCCCAAGATTGTGTTGAACCCTGAGCCTCGAAAGCCTTCCTAGCCACAGGAATGAGAAGAGAGAGTGCGTGTCTCGCAAAAGCCGGACCACTCTCTCTGCAAAATCTCAAACATTACCCAGTCCCCGTACAGGCGGCTGGAAATGTCTATACAGCAGTCAATGGGCCAGTCACAGAGCTCGCTCACCTGCAAACAAACGCCGTTTTTACGGCGACACACAGAAAACACAAAAAGAGTCTTTTTCTGCCTGTGTCACTAAGGGTTCACATGTCCACAAAGTGTGCATTCCCAGATACTGTCAAAACAGTGCCAAATTCATTCCCAGCCCAGGCTGCACGCCCCATGAATGTAGATCACGTGCCTACGGTCATGTACGCACCACTACACACAAGCACTGTTCACACAGTTATGAATTCATCCCCAGTAAAAGCGGGAAACATTATAAAAGTGACGCGTGTGCCTACCACTGTCTATGTACCCCCACTTATAAACACTGTCCCTACAGTGTCAAACACAACCCCAGCTCAGGCTGCGAGTCTTACAGACATAGCGCGCGCTGTTGTAATCACACACGCGCCCATTCACTCAGCTGCTCAGCGCGCGCCCGCGCTTCTGAGAGCTACGAGCTCAGGCGATTCGCTGGCCGGGTCCCTACGTCACAGCGGCCCGCCCCTAGCCTGTATTCAGCCCATATCTGTACACGCCGCGGCATGGGAAAACATTACAGATATGCCGAAATGGGTGTTGAATATAATAATGCACGGATACTCGCTCCAGTTCGCTCGCAGACCACCACGTTTTACGACTGTGGTCGAGATGAAAGTGAGAAAGGAGTGTTCGCATGTTCTACGCACCGAGGTGCGCAAATTAATAGAAAAGGGCGCTGTGGAAACTGTTTCCCCCTCTATGAGCGGGGCAGGTTTTTACAGACGCTATTTTCTCGTCCCGAAAAAGGATGGCGGTCTCCGCCCCATCCTAGATCTCAGACACCTGAACAGAGCACTAATTATTCGCTCGTTCAGAAGGTTAACAACCAAACATATCCTCGCGCAAGTACGCCCAGGAGATTGGTTCCTCTCAGTGGATCTGAAAGATGCTTACTTTCACATTCCAATAGCGCCTCATCACAGGCCTTTTCTGAGATTCGCTTTCGAGGTCTTACCAGTACACAGTACTTCCGTTTGGCCTGTCCCTGGCTCCCCGTACATTCACGAAATGTATGGATGCAGCACTTTCCCCCTTGGGACGAAGGGGAGTGCGAATACTGAATTATCTCGACGATTGGCTGGTCCTAGCACAATCAGAGAGTCAGTTAATAACACACAGATCTTGGATTATCAGCCATCTAGAATGCCTGGGTCTAAGAATCAATTTTGCAAAAAGTATACTATCTCCCAGCCAGAAGATTTCTTACCTGGGAATAGTTCTAGACTCGATGCAAATGACAGCTCGTCTCTCATCAGAGCGCGCGCTCACCATCCGGCGCCTTGCAACATCATTCAGGGCGGGCGCGCGGGCCCCCGTCAAGCGGTTTCAGAGGATGCTGGGTCTCATGGCCTCAGCATCGGCCGTACTCCAGCTAGGATTGTTGCATATGCGTCCTCTCCAACGCTGGCTCAAGAGCCGCGTCCCTGCTCACGCGTGGCGTTCGGGCCACCTTTTAATCAGAGCGAACCACGGCTGTATAAAAGCCCTGACGCACTGGAAAGCCGCCGACTGGTACCAGTCAGGCGTGAGTCTGGGTGTGATAACAAGGAGAAAGATGATCACAACAGATGCCTCCAAAATAGGTTGGGGGGCCCTTTACGAGGGCAGGCCTGTCTCCGGCTTTTGGTCAGACCCGGAGAAGCGCCTACACATAAACTGTCTGGAGATGAAAGCGGTCGCTTTGGCTCTCAGAGCCCTGCTTCCACATCTAAAAAACGAACACGTCCTGGTCCGAACGGACAACATGACGGTAGTGTCATACATAAATCGCCAGGGTGGACTCAGGTCGAGCTCCATGCATTCAATGGCCAGGATACTCATCTTATGGTCCCAGCACAACTTGCGC
Source organism: Siphateles boraxobius (assembly GCF_051911475.1). Lineage (NCBI taxonomy): Eukaryota > Metazoa > Chordata > Actinopteri > Cypriniformes > Leuciscidae > Siphateles > Siphateles boraxobius. The sequence goes on from NW_027509197.1 coordinate 4,270,049, forward strand.
TCGCTGAGAGCAGCGCATGTGCCAGGCACGCTGAACCAAGGGGCAGACATGCTATCCAAGATTCTCCCAGGAGAATGGGCTCTCAACCCGCTGACGATTCAGTGGTTATGGAAAATCTTTGGCGCGGCGGAGGTCGACCTCCTCGCCTCCAAGGAGAATGCACACTGCTCTCTTTTCTTCACGAAAAGCACGGACGCGCTCGCCCAGAGCTGGCCGAGCCGCCCCTTATATGCTTTTCCCCCGATCGCGATGCTGCCACAGGTCATCAGTCGGGTCAGAGAGGAGAAAAACGCAGTGCTCCTGATAGCCCCACTCTGGAAGAACCAAACATGGTTTCCAGAATTGATTGCAAATGCAATCTGCACCACGGCCGATTCCACTGAGGTCATCCCCGCCCCGATCTGTGGGCCCTTCATGCATGGCCCCTCAACGGCGCGGGCGCCCTACACGAGACGCTTATATGCCCAGAAATGGAAAGTGTTCAGTGACTGGTGTAACGCAGAGGGCCTGAACCCTGAAACATGCGAGATTACGAACGTACTCACTTTTCTACAAGGGCTTCTGGAGGCGGGCCGCTCAAAGTATAATTATTCGTTTCCTAAGGGGCGCTAGGAGGATGAACCCTTCATGCCATGATGAACCCTTCTTCCTGGGCGTGGTCGAGCGGGATACCGATCAAGGATATTTGTGCGGCGGCAGGCTGGGCCTCACCGTCCACATTTATCAGGTTTTACAACCTACAGGTCCCGACATTGCATTCAAATGTACTATCAGCATGATGCTAGTAGAACTATGAGTTCGTATCTAGATTATGTATGTGCTTGTGTCACACTGAGCGCCTTCTGGCCGCTCTTTACTTTTTCCCAGATATAAGGCTCGCCTCTGCCGGCTGGTTGGATGATAACTTTGCTTTTTAGCTCAGGCACCTGCCTCTGGCTATCATAAGGCGAAGTTCAGCACGCACGGCGTTTTGCATGGTGTTCCCATAGCGTAAGCTACTTACGCAATAGGAGAGACCTCTCGAAAGGGAACGACTCGGTTACCAACGTAACCTCGGTTCCCTGAGAGGAGGGAACGAGTATTGCGTAAGCTGCCGTGCTTGTGCTTGGTTAGTTCGCTTCAGTCGTTTTAACCTAAAGAACTCTCATGACGGGGCGCCCAATATATAGCTCTTGGCCACGCCCATCTTGGCGGGCTCTGACGCGCACGGGCGCGAGGCGCGCTCATTGGTCGCGCATTCAGAGTCGCCCCGTCATTGGTTCGAGCAAGTTGCCGCAGCACAGCCAATGACCGAGCTGCTTCGCTCATTGCTGACTGCTGTGCAGCTGCAATGCGTTTTACATAAAGACTTCAATATTCTCGAGAAAAGGAGTTTTCCCATAGCGTAAGCTACTTACGCAATCCTCGTTCCCTCCTCTCAGGGAACCAAGCTCACGTTAGTAACCGAGTCGTTTTCTGTGATGGTCGTGTTTAGGTGTACGGGGAAGAATATGCTGTTACAGTACAAAAATCATTATGACTATATTAATAACAAATATACTTTAGGTCACCGTTAAACAAAAATCATTACAGTAATCTTCTAAAAGATATGAATGTATTAAAACTGTAAAGATTTAATTTAAACAATCTTTTCATTTTTAAAAGATCATATTTAAACTTTTACGATTATGCTTTGAAATAAATTTAATACGAACAAAACTTTGGCTCTGGAAAGGCGTTAGCAGACTAACATTACATGATGCACAGAGGCTCATCTGCTCTGTCACCCTATATCCTGAAGCTAACATTATTATAAAGTAACGTATTTCTCTGAAGATGTGCTGGTGATCGGAAGGAGCTTATAAGCAGGCTATCAATGGGGCTCGGCCTGAGGCAACACAGATTCTAAAAGTCTTCATTGTTGCTCTCTCACTACAGATAGGCCTATGTGGGGATTTTCTCACAGATACTACTTGAGGAATTATTAAACATTTCACACAATGTGTGAGATAACTTGTGAGAGCCGCAAATTTCAAAGTTCTTTACATGCACCTTGATAAATAAATAAATATAGTCAAGTTTTCCCCAGAGACCATCGATATAGCATATTTGTTTTTTATGAATTCATTGAATTTAATTAAAATCATATTTTTAAAAAGATCTATTTCAAACTTTTAATGCTTATACACTATGAAATAAATTTAGCAAAACATTCACAGTCTGGTTCTGATCACTGAACACACCACTCTGACTGTCAAACGCTGGTGTGAGAGAGAGAGAAAGAGAGAAATACTCTGGGGTTCTTTTCAACTTTAAATGGTCAATATGGAGATTTTATTTTTATCTAAATCTAACATAATTTGTACAGTAAATTTGTAAAATATTTATTTTAAATGAACAGAATGCTTTTCAACTTCAGTAATTTAGTAAGATTTTTGAATGAACGGCATGATTTTCAAACTTCAGTAATTTAGTAAGATTTTAAATGAACAACATGCTTTTCAACTTTAGTTAAATTAGTAAACTATTTATTTTATATATGATATATTTTAATTTACTTAATGACTGTTCCAGCGTATTTAGCAGTCAACAAGCCGGTCCATTTGCCCGCTTGCCTGCACACAAAAGCCGTTTTTACGGCTACCCAGATACATCCAATAAAGAGTGTATTTTCTGGTGTTCCGGCCACGGCCGAAGGTGTTATGAGTGTTGCAAGAATGCCCACGTCTCAGTGCCCATTCCCACACACAGACACAGCCCGCCACAATACAGGGCTAGCACAAATAAAATCGACTGTGCAATAAATGTAGTGTACGTGCGCACGACACAGTGCCCACAAACACTACACGAAGCATGTCCCACGGTTTCTGGAAAAACGAAACCAACACATTTTCAGTCGGCACGAGCCGACAGTGTTCTCAGTGCAGCGAGTGTGCCCGCTATCCCGCGCCCACATTCCCTCACAGACATGCCGAACCCCACGGGGCTCGTCCCGCTCGCCTTCTCTCCACAACCTGTCAGAGAGAAGCTGAGCGCGGTCGGGCTGCCCGCTGTGATCAGCGCTCCCCCCGCCTCACACACTGCAAACACAGTGTCTATTTCTCAGCACACCGGACCTCTCCGGCCGCCGCTATGCCACGGCCAGAGCCCAGATTTCATTCTACCCCTAGCCTTTCACGCAGATGTGTGGGCAAAGCTTCCCAGGGTATCGAAGTGGGTGCTGAATATTATAAAAAGAGGCTATTCGCTGCAGTTCACTCGACACCCCCGCTGTTGCGCGGCGCGAGTCGAAACGACGGTAAAAAACGAAGTATCTCATTTATTTCGAGCCGAGATAGCGAAAATACTGAGCAAAGGGGTCAGAGCGAAGGGCTATACAGCAGGTAATTTCTGGTACCGAAAAAAGACGGGGGTCTCAGACCCATTCTAGATCTGCGACAGCTGAACAAAGCGCTCACGAAGCGCCAGTTCAGAATGATTACAACCAGGAGAATCCTCGCGCAAGTTCGCCAGGAGGACTGGTTTATGTCAATAGATCTGAAAGACGCCTATTTTCAAATACAAATAGCGTCACGTCACAGGCGATTCTTGAGATTCGCCTTCGAGGGCCAGGCATACCAATACAAAGTCCTGCCGTTCGGCCGGTCCCTGGCACCCCGTACATTTACGAAGTGCATGGGATAAAGGTTCTTTATCCCCTGAGATAAAGGTTCTATACGCGGCTCTCGCACCCCTGAGACTCCAGGGCATGCGAATTTTGAACTACTTGGACGATTGGCTGATTCTAGCTCGATCACAATCAGAGCTCATAGAACACAGGGGCACATTACTCGAGCATCTCGAGAATCTGGGTCTCACAGTCAACTGGGCAAAGAGCTCGCTGTCTCCCAGCCAGAAAATGTATTTTCTGGGAACAGTGCTGGACTCGCTGTCCATGCGTCTGTCACCAGAGCGCGAACTGGACATTCAGCATGCCGTGAAATCCTTCCGCCGCGGCTCGATAGTCCAGCTCAAAAGGTTTCAGAAAATGCTGGGCCTCATGGCCTCAGCAGCTTCAGTGCTCCAGCTGGGTCTGCTTCGCATGCGCCCACTGCAGCTGTGGCTGAAAGCACGAGTTCCGCCCAGGGCAAGAACCGCTGGTCGGTTTCGCCTCCGGGTCGATCTGAAATGCGTTTCAGCTCTGAAACCTTGGAAGATAACCAGCTGGTATCAGTCAGGTGTGAGTCTGGGGACTCCCTCGAGTGTGAAGGTGGTGTCAACGGATGCCTCCACCTCGGAATGGGGAGCCATGCTCGAGGGCAGACCGTTCTTTGGCCAGTGGTCAGAACGGGAAAAGCTCCTACACATAAACTGTCTGGAGATGATGGCAGTCGATAACGCGCTACGGCGCTTCTGTCCCCAGATTGGTCGTCTTGGTCCGGTCGGACAACATGTCAGTGGTGGCATACATAAATCGCCAGGGCGGCATTTTACATAAAGGCGGCATTTTACATACGAAACCTTTACAGGCTAACGGAACGCCTCCCGGTCTGGGCTCAGCCCAACCTGCTTTCACTGAAAGCGGCGCATGTGCCTGGTCACCTGAATCTGGCACCAGACTGTCTGTCCAGAGACAATGTCCCAGCAGGGGAATGGTAGCTGCTCCCGCAGACGATCCAACTGCTATGGGAGACATTCGGCAGAGCGCAGGTGGACCTGTTCGCGTCCCACGAGAACGCTCACTGTCTGAAATATTTCTCCAAGAGCAAGGACGCGCTGGCCCACGTCTGGCCCCGCTGTCCCCTCTATGGTTTTCCCCCCGTCTCGCTACTACCTCAAGTGCTGGAACGAATCAGGGAAAACGGATGCCCAGTGCTGCTTGTGGCTCCGCTCTGGACAAACCAGACTTGGTTCCCAGTCCTGTTGCGGCTGACCAGCACTGCCCCGTGGCCAATACCGTTGAGGGTATCCGCTAACCTCCCGGAGGGAGTGTTAAACATGATCACGCAGGCGAGGGCCCCGTCTACTAGACGGCTCTATTCCTCTAAATGGTCTGTGTTCTCTGCCTGGTGTCAAGCTCAGGGCTTTTCACCCGTAGACTGCGGGGTCACGGAAGTACTCTCCTTCCTCCAAGAGCTGCTGGATAAGGGCAGGACCCCATCCACGCTCAAAGTGTACGTGGCGGCCATAGCAACGTTTGCAAAACCTGTGTCTGGCCAGTCACTGGCGAAAAACGACCTAGTCATGTGATTCCTCAAGGGAGCTCGGAGGCTGAACCCTCCAAAGCCTCCTTCAGTCCCGGTGTGGGACCTTTCTACGGTTTTGGAAGCCATCTTCAGACAGACCAAGCAGCTCTTTGTTTTGTTTGGCGGACGGTCCAAGGGACTGGCCGCATCAAAACAGAGCCTATCCAGATGGATAGTCGACGCCATAGGACTGGCTTACACTGCAGTGTCCTTTGGGTGTCAGAGCGCACTCCACGAGAGGCGTAGCCTCGTCGTGGGCGTGGTATAGTGGGGTTACCCTGCAAGATATCTGTACGGCCATGGGCTGGGCCTCGCCGTCTACATTTATAAGGTTTTATAACCTAGAGGTTCCTGCCTTACAAGCCAAGCTTCTGTCGGTATAGAATTCAGTGCTATCTGCCCCGCTGTGCCGGCCCAGATGCTGAGTTTTGCTTGTGCATCGCTCACTGAGCGATAAAACAGCTCCATGCGTGGTGAATAACCCGTACTATTGCCCAGTTCAGGCTGAACACGTTCACCCTGTCTGTGTGAAACACTGTTAACATAACTAGCTTCTGTAGGATGCTATTTCATGGGGAATGATGCTTGCAGCCTCTCTTCTCCGACTCTCTGTGAGTCTATGGTGATTATGCACTATATGAGCGCCGGGCTACTGCCCTTGGGACTTTGGTGTTGGATCCCAGTACGCACGCCGTTTTGCATTGTGTCCCCCATAGCGTAAGATATTACGCAGTACGAGAGATACTCTCGTAAGAGAACGTACTCGGTTACTAACGTAACCTCGGTTCTCTCTAGAGAGGGAATGAGTACTCCGTATCTTGCCGTGCATACACAGCTCTGGTTCGCTTCGGCGATGAAAACCATAGTACCAGCCTAATTGAGCTATATTTATAGGGCGAGACCACGCCCTTTCTGGCGAGACGTGACGAAGTGGGCGCAAAATGCCCCCATTGGATATGTGTCACGCAGGGCCACTCTCGATAGGCTGCTATTGTTGCCGCAGGGCAGCCAATAGGCGCGCAAGCCGTCTTGCCTATGTCTGCATGCTGCTGCACAACGTTTTACATTAATTCAAAATTGAGGATAATTTTTGGCTTCAATATCTCGTAGAAAAGAGGTTTTCCCCATAGCGTAAGATATTACGCAGTACTAGTTCCCTCTCTAGAGAGAACCGAGGTTACGTTAGTAACCGAGCACGTTTTTTAATTAAAAGTGCAAAAGTTTTTATATGAAACTTTTCACATAAAAGCTAAGTCTTAATACCACACTGTCTTTTATGTCATTCCTAGTTCAAAATAAAAAGTTAATATAATAATAATATCCATTTTCTAATATCTCAGGTTGCTAGTGTGGCGCACATCTGTTTAGACATTTCACATTTGCCCAAGAGAATGAGGGGCTGTTACACGACACCATTTTCAACTAAAAAATGAAAACTTTTTATGCTTTTTGCCGCTTGCAGTGTTTGGCGGGCACTGAGATGGGCGGCGTCACCTTCCTTCGGGTTGATGCCCTCGGCGACGAGCAGGCGCAGTGATCGCCCCAGATGGGCAGGTGTTGGCAGCAGCATCTCGTCGGGGGAGGATGTGCTTTATCGTCTCTGTCTGCTGTTGCACTGCTGAGTACTGCTGGGCATGGCTTTGAGTGCCTTGGCCAGGTATACCTGCAGGAGGGCCATGGCATGCAAGGTGGAGGCGGCATGTCCAGCAGCACTGGAAGCCTTGGTCCGAGAGCTGCCGAGAACTTACAGGCTTTGGATGGGTGACGGACGACCCCGGACGACGACCTGCAGCACTTTGCAGGCATAACTGCATGCTCCACCTGTGGGATATCTATGTACCCTTTGGCCTCCCCGCCATCGAGGGGAGTAAGAGCGGAGGCGGCAGAAGAATGGCTTCAGGCAGTAAAAAGTGCCTTCCACGTCTTCGTTACCTCCTCATGTACTTCTGGGAACAAAGGCGAGATAATGCTCTTTAGCACAGCCCGCCCCGGGATACCAATCATCCAGCCGTGAAGGTCCAGGACACGGTGGAGGGTTCCAATCGAGCCCTACACTTGCGGCTGCCCAGGCGAAGAATGGTCGTCAGTTCTGGATCTGACTCGGACAACGCTACTCTCCCCCAAAGGGGCCAACACAGCTGAATCATCATCTCCAGATGACTCAAACCCCATCGACATCCGGTCATCCGCCAGACCCCCGAATGAGACGCTGGGGCCCCCATTAGAAGGTCCAGCAATCGCCACCAGAAGCTCCACAGCCTGCGATTTAGTGGGGGGCCGGTGGATAAACCCCACTGTAATCCTTAGGTCACGCTGTGTATTAACCAATGAGGCCCTCTGTTGGCCACTAGAGGAACCAGATTGGTGAATAACAGAGGGGACTTCACCCCTTTCAAGGTATCTTAGTCTCGCCATCAACATCGCAATGGTCATCTTTCTGCAGTGGGTGCATAACTCATCTACAAACATCTCATTGTGTGCTTCCGGCCCAGACGTGTAAGAGAGAGTGAGAGTTTGAGAGAGTGTGGCTGTCAGACGAGGCCAGAAAACGACCGTATCCAGAAGTACATGGGTGAAATAACATCTTGAAAATGACGTAACATCACACACCTGTGATTTGCTCTTTTAGGGAAACAAGCTCTTTTATGTTGAAGTGCCCAGGGGAAGCCGCTTGCGCAGCCTTGCACTCAGCAATTGCGACCTCCGCTGGAACACACTGTCACACCAACACTGGAACTGGTTCCCTCTTGATCCGTTGACACCAACAATGATTGTTTAGAACAGTGAAACAATGTCCGCTCGGCTCCGAAGCGAAAGCTCATTGTGAGTATTAAGCTGCAAGCTTATATACCTGTTGCCGGTGCCTCATTTTTTTCTTATCAGTGTAAAAGACACTCAAATAACTCCATCTTTTTTCGTCATACAGGCACGTTTTCTACATCATTCAAAACTGTTAAATGTCTACTTTTATTTGTGTACACTGATAATAAAAACAAAATGTCCTGCTTTCGTAAAATAAAGAAAATAAACATGATGCGCTTTCTGCCGTCTCTGTCAGTGTTAATTCTGAAACGCAACAGAAAATGAACTGACTCAGCGAATATTTGCCACCCAAACGGTAGAGATATGTTTTTAGAAAGCTTGAAGAGTCTATTTTTAAATTATGTAAATCATATCAAAAACAAATATTCTCTATGTATGTATTCTCTAATCCGTATGAAAGCAACGAGATGTACAGTTGCTCAAGCGTGTCCTCATTAGCTCTAATGTGGCCACACCGACTTGGCACCAGCGATTCACATGCAAATAGTTCATGTGAAGGAACGCGAACTTGTAAACGCCCTCATTACCTCAAAACTAAGAATCAAACTTCATTATTCCTCTGCTTTTAATCAAGTTTGGCAATTTACAATGGATTTACCTCAGAATAAGAAGAATGCTATTTGAAGATATGATTTTTAATGTAAGACATGCATTATCACTTATTAGTTAGTGTCATTGTTGCATAAACTTCACAATGTACTGGGGCCTGTTCTTCGTACGTCGCTAACTCGGTTAGCTGGATTTGATTGTTGGCGATTTGGCATGATCTTGGATTGTTTGGTTCTTCAACGCTCATCCTGGACTTGCTGTCATAGCAACATGTGCGCCAGCTTGAAAATGCTCGCGAGCAGGCTTATTTCATGTTAACAGGATTAGATCGCGGCTTTTTAAGCGGAGCTGATACGGGAAGTCTTTTAGCGCAGCGCGATAGTGTACTTTTTGAGAGATATCATTTTTCTCATGACTCGTGAGGATGTCGTTTACATCATTAATTTGTTGGAAACGCATAAATGTCCGACTCGTCGGAGTCGGGCTTTAATAACAATGCAGGCAAGTTACTATTGCGATTCTTATCCAGATCAGTATTATATCAAATTTTAAAAAGGCAGTTGACTGACTAAAATCTCTTAGATGGGGTGTGACTATGTTCCATATCACAAATATGGCCAGGATCTGTGCATGACTCAAGAATTTTCAGAGATTTATGCACATTATTTGAACGTGGTAAGGAAAAATATAAATATCAAGCTCACTGTATTACATACACGTATGCTTATCCTAACAGAACTGAATGTTTCCATTAAACAGGTGATTACAACAGGATCCTGCTTGGAGACAGGTGTTTTATGACCCCATTCCCTGACCCAAACCCCAGACCAGTTACAGTGCAGCTCTAGCCAGGACAAGGGCACACAATGAAGTGAACTTTAGCCAACTAAAGTATCTGAAAAGTCTGAGGGTTGCACCTGACAGGGCCTGTGACATTGCATAGGCCATATTACACAACATTGCACCATCAGAAAAAATATAAAACATTTCATTAATGTTTAATAAAAGACAAGACAAATATGCTTAGTTCCTTGATTTTTATTTTATTTTTTCTTTGTAAAGAAAAGCCAGTGATCAAGTCATCTTTTGCCTGCAAATAATATATATTGTACTCTGTGTGAAATAATATATTAGCACTTACTCTGAAGTTCCTATGAAGCAACTCTATCTCTAGTGCCAGTTTTTTTTTTCTTTAAGTTGTCAAGTATTTTCAAAATACTCTGTTATCTAGGGTTAGGGGTAAACCTGTCAAACACATGGCTTATGCATCAAAAATTAAAAGGAAAAGTACAACACGGCCCACCTCTGCATCACTGCTTTGTGCAGACTCTTCTGTAGATGTGGACTCCTGCAACTCATATTAGAAATAATAGGTACTCAAGTGTAAATTAAGTAAAGTTATTTATGCACTTAAAGATACCTGAGAGGGTTTCTTCACTGTCCTGTGCATTGGGGGGAAAATGGGCATTACAAAGTGTTGTAGCTACTTTCTTCCCTTTTGATGTAACATTAGAAAAAGTCCACTTACTGCACATGCTTCGGCCACTTGATTCAGAACACATAAAAAGTGTTGGTGTATTGTTTAATACTGCACAAAAGAGGAAAACACAATTTCATTACAATGAAGTACACTAGGGGGAAATGTGATCAATAACTTAGGCAACATATTTTTTTTTTACATTAACTATGTAGTTTCACAGTCACACATGTAGACTATGTAAACTTTCACAAGTCAAAGCAATTCATTGCTACTCAAGGTTTAACAGCTGATATGACTGGACAGCCATTTGGATTATAGGCCTACTTAATTTAATCCAGCAACAAATTATTTTACAGTGTACTAGGATCATTTAAAGGTAATTTACCAGCAGTGAAGGTGTTATGCTCCTGGCCTCTGGCTGTGGGTCTGAGGAAGAGCTGAACCCAGGGATGCCCTCCACAAGGTTCACACTCAACCCAAGGGTCAGCTCTTCTGCCTGGGTATAATGTGGGGGTGCAGGACCACCACCTGTTTGTTTTTCTTTTCTTTTTTTTCTCAGCCTTTTCTTGGTTGCTTTTATAAACAGGCAAACATTTATTAACAGTGCCTTTTTAAAAGAGATTAGTTAGTACAAACTACTATTATGTAGAATATTCTAGTACTTCACTTTTACTTGTTCCAATGTTCTAGTAGTGGGTGGTGACTCTGAAATTATTATGAACAAAGTTATTAATTATTTAGAAATTATTAAAATATCAAAATATATACTTTAATAAGTGATAAAAACATCGAACTACAAACTTAATTTGTCTGCTACGTTTTGCCAGCCCTCTCTCTTGGCTTTTGCACACTTTGAGGTGTTCCCTGGCGTTTTAATTAAGTTTTCAAATTCTGCATATCCTAGCAATAACTCTTGCTCTTCTGTGGAGAAAAAAACTGAGCGCGCTCTTTGGCCACGGTGAGCAGCCAAGATTTCCATTACACGAGAGTAGATGTTAAAACTTCATGCTGATTTGTACTCGGCTTTCGCCAAGATAATCACCAACTAAGACGTAGCTTTACAGTAACCTATGCTTCTCCATCCATTTACGCTTCTTTCCATCTAGTGACGTGAATCTTCTGTCTGGTGTTAATACAGTGTATTGCGCGTCAGCACACACAACGGCTGCAACCACAGTGCGGTCCCCCATAATAACCCTCTGGATTGAGCGGAGTAGGGAACATCTCTAGGGTCTTCAAGTGGGCACCTTCCGTCCTCAGTGTTTCGTCGACTAGCCCACGACACCTCAAGAGGGCTCGACAGTGACTCTGGCGTCCCAGAGTCACCCCCCTCCGTCCCCCACTCAACTCAGCCCAGCTTACTGACCTCTACTTCCCTCTTGCTGCTGAGACCTAACCACAATCTCACAATCTCTCCGCAACCCAACCATACGCGCCAACCCGTTTGACTAAGGCTGTCGAGCCCCACTGGTGCGTTAATATGCAGTTTCAGTGGCAACGGTTCCGTATGGCATACCACCTACCACAAAACACAATATCTGCCCAACCACCCGTCATTCACGCAATATACACAGGAACGTAATGACTGTAAATACTATACAACCTATACAAATAAACCAACAGTTGCTGCTGAGACCTAACCACAATCTCACCGCAACCCAACCATACGCGCCAACCCGTTTGACTAAGGCTGTCGAGCCCCACTGGTGCGTTAATATGCAGTTTCAGTGGCAACGGTTCCGTATGGCATACCACCTACCACAAAACACAATATCTGCCCAACCACCCGTCATTCACGCAATATATACACGAACATTATGACTGTAAATACTATACAACCTATACAAATAAACCAACAGTTGCTGCTGAGACCTAACCACAATCTCACAATCTCTCCGCAACCCCAATCATACGCGCCAACCCGTTTGACTAAGGCTGTCGAGCCCCACTGGTGCGTTAATATGCAGTTTCAGTGGCAACGGTTCCGTATGGCATACCACCTACCGCAAAACACAATATCTGCCCAACCACCCGTCATTCACGCAATATACACAGGAACGTAATGAATGTAAATACTATACAACCTATACAAATAAACCAACAGACCTTTCAAGTTTTCAAGAATTCTACGAAACCGTAGCATGGCGGCCTGTACACAGCCAGCTAGAATCTTTCCGTCTCAACCACAGCCAGTTGCTGCTCCTTTCTGCTGCTTCAGATAAGTTCTTTACTGTACGACGCAACTCTTGGCCACTGAATCCGACGTCTCTGAGGAACCGGGTTGTAGAGTGTGCCACAAAACCACGACAACCCACTTCCACTGGATAAACCTGGACTCTCCATCCTCGCTGTTCTGCTTCAGTGGCCAGATGAGCATACCGCAGTTTCTTCCTCTCATATGCCTCATCTACTGCATCCTCCCATGGCACTGTTAACTCTATCAGTTGAACAATGCGTGCTGATCCAGACCACAAAACAATATCTGGCCGTAGGTTAGTGGTGGCCATCTCAGGTGGAAAAATAAGCCGTTGATCAAGATCAACCAGCATCTTCCAGTCCCTAGCAGCTTCCAGTTGTCCTGGGCGAGAATTGGTGTTAGCACCTTTTCTTGGTGGTTGCTCGCCTGGGCGGAGGAATATTGTCTTTTGCGTGTAATGTTTTGCTAGAACAGGCGGCAATTTATTGGTCATACTACGCTTGCCTTCCAATGCTAAAGCCAAACATCGCAATACTTGGTCATGGCGCCAAGTAAACCGACCTTGGCTAAGAGCCACCTTACATCCTGTCAAAATGTGCCTTAATGTGGCAGGTGATGAACACAAAGGACAAGATGGATCCTCTCCTACCCAGAGGTTTAGGTTCTGCGGTGATGGGAGAACATCATATGTTGACCTAATAAGGAAACTGATCCTACTCTCTTCCATTGACCAAAGGTCTTGCCAGCCCATTTTGCGTTGTTCCACACTCTCCCATCTCATCCACTCTCCCTGCTTGGCCTGGGAAATGGCCTTTATACATCTCATCCTCTCCTCCTGCTTTCGCACCTCGTTGACTACCAGCTTCCTCCTTTGGGCTGGGCCTGCCTTGTGCCATTTAGGAGGAGCTAAACTGAGCCCAAAACCCCCTCTTCCATGCTGTACCTGTCCCACGATATCCCCAATTTGAAGGTCAGCCTTTGCCTCTACTACAGATTTCTTTGCTGACCACTTTCTACCAGTTTTTACCACAGGGGCTGTCTCCCTTACACATTTGTCACGTGACTCTGCTAAAGTCATTTCCAGTCTGACCTTGGCACACTTAAACTCCTCGGTTAAAGCAGAGACTGGCAGCTGCAATACTCCTTTACTATAAAGTCCCACTCTGCTGAGGCAGCGTGGAACTCCCAACCATTTCCTGATGTATGAACTTATTAACGCTTCCAGCTTATCCACTGTTGTCAAAGAAACCTCATACACAGTCAGTGGCCACAGCAACCTTGGCAGTAGACCAAACTGAAAGCACCAGAGTTTCCGTTTGCCTGGTAGAGCACAGCTGTTTATGCTCTTCAACCCTTCCACTGCTTGTCGTCTAACTTCTCCCACTCGAACTGTGTCCTTTAGATCCCCATCGTACCATCTCCCTAGACTCTTCACTGGCTTCTGAGAAACTGTTGGTATTGCCTCACCATTAATGAAGAATGTTTTATCTACTACCTTGCCTTTAATTATGGAGATGCTCCTTGATTTAGAGGGCTTAAATTGCATTCGTGCCCATTCAATATTATCTGTTAACTTCCCCAATAACCGATTAGTGCAGGCTACCGTTGTAGTCATGGTTGTCATGTCATCCATGTATGCTCTGATTGGTGGTAGTCGCATCCCAGAAGCCAAGCGCTCTCCTCCTACTACCCATTTTGATGCCCTAATGATTACTTCCATTGCCATGGTAAAAGCCAGTGGAGAAATGGTGCATCCTGCCATTATTCCAACCTCTAAGCATTGCCATGTAGTTGCCAATAGCAGCGTTGCTGATCGATGTTTCTACTATCGATACATATCCCCTTTTAACCCAGCGCATGAACGTGCAATTATCTCAGATAACTCAATCCAGCTATACTAATCATAACCGGTAGGAGTGTTCGAAGAACCTAATTACCCGGATCATGATGAGCACGATGATATTGTCTTGGATGTCTCGTTTGATCTCGGATGTTTTAAGCAACGTACGTGGCCCCTGGTGTCAGACTAATGTCATGATCCTGGTTCTTTTCTTCTGTTTTCTTTCCTCTGCCTCCCTCTACTGGTCATTCTACGTCATTTCTTCCCTTTCCCTTTTCTCACGCACACACCCATTATCTCTCCTCTCATTACCGTCAGCTGACTCTCAAGTTCTTCTCTTCTACACACCTGTTCTCTATCTTCCCCTTATTTACACGCTACATCTAGCTCTCTCTTTCTCGTCTGGTTTGTCGGATTATTGTTTGACCTTCATGCACGTAGCACATTAGATCGCTGTTAATACTTCTACTCAGTAGTTGTTTCCCTAGTCCTGCCCTGTCTTGTCATTATTGTCAGAACGCCACAGTTATCTACTGCTGTGTTTTACCACTTCTGTGCCGTACCCAGCCTTTTCCGTGGAGTGTAGCAGAGGGTCCGTCGTAAAGCCCGCTGGCCCGACTTCAATGCACATGAACCATCAGGTTCTCCGGCTGAGATCATCTGTCTTCGTTTTGAACTATCAGCGGAAAGCTACTCAGTTACCTTTTGTGAAAGAGACTTTTTCTGTTTATTCAGCCTGTGAGGCGTTGTCTTATTTTTCATTAAAAGAATTTTCCTGCAATCCTCTCTGGACCCCTCTGTTCCTTGACAACTAAAATGTATGAAATGGAAAACATGTTGAAATATGAACTATAGACAGGTAGGCAACCCTTCAGTGCAAAATAAATATACATGTAGGACACAAGGATGTTTTAAAGGGGTTGTACATGTAACCCAGTGCAGTGCTTTAATTGGGCCGGTACGCGCCGGTACTCAGTGCCGCCACTTCCAAATATAGCTCTTGAGCGTACCGCCACCTCTCCGTGCGCCCAGAACGTGGTTTTAGCGTACCGGTACGCTCATTTGCACATCTGTTTTAATCCTTTGGCTGCGCTGTCGCTTTTCAGAGCGCCCTTCACAATGCACGCTTCCTAATTCGTCCCACCGAGAGCAGAGACTACATTACCCATCATAGGCGCCGATACCGTGGGTGCTCCGGGGCTCCGGAAAATACCGAGCACCCACGTGTGTGCCAGACTGCCAGTAGGCTACATTCATTTAAAATTAAACATTGCAGTTGGTGCTATGTGAAGCGTCTGTCACACTGTGATTGGTTATGTCGCTGTCAGTCGCCTGCTCCATATCCTATCCACCAGTCACAGCGTTTCTCGGATTAAAACGCCTCTGATCGCGGTTACGCATCAGTTAAACTTTTGATCTCCAATCCTGTCTGTATTTGTGAGAAGTGGCGTTGTCCTGAGCTATGGCCCTGAGTTGAAAGATAGCCTACTTTACGGCTTTATTATCAAGTAAATGGGTGTGTGCGTTCGTGTCGGCGGCTGTCCATTTCCTAAAAGGAGTCGCACACCAGACGAGAAGCGCAGCGCCGCGTAGTGCCATGTCTTTTAAAATTCGAACACATTATTCTCTATGAGTGTAACTTACACACAGCGACGTTGCCCAGCTACGGCTATAGAACCTTGTTCAAAATCCTGCCATGCCACAGAGCGCGATTTATATAGTTTTATATTCAATTTACATATATTTGTCTCAAATCGTCAACCTGTGCTGCAATATACATCTATTTTACATTCATTTACAGAAATCAGCTGCTTGAATGAAAATTGCTGATGTTATCGGATTTTCAGGTGATATTCTCAATTCATTCAGTTAACAGACCCCCGGTTGTATTTAATTGTACAGTACAATCGTAATATAGTAGCCTACAGACATTATCTTAATTCCATAATGTCCTTAAACATAACATTACAATATTGCTGGCCATAAACTGACGTGCGCGTCCGGTGTGCGATAGGCTACCTCGAGTTGTCATAGACGCAGCGCTGCGCTTCTCGTTCGGTTCTGAAATGCAAACATTTTTTGACTAGGCCTAACGTAATTTTTTTATTATTATTTATTTTATTTTTTTATAAAGGGCGTGCGGCCATGAGCACCCACGGAGGAAAACATAAATCGGCGCCTATGTTACCCATAGACCCTTGAGTTTTACAAGTGAAAAGAGCATGCGTCGCTTTTGACGCTGTCAGTAGCTACGTTTACATGGACACAATCGGAATGAAATCAATACGATTGATGAATCTGAACAAGGTGTTTACATGAATGATAAATAAAGTAATCGGGTTGATGCGCGCGTTTATATGTCGCAAGTTTCAAATCGGATCTGATTTTTTGACATGCACAAACTGCACGAATATACAGAGTTTCACGCTGTTCGCGCATAAATATTCTCCTCTATTGGTTCTTTATTTGTTTTAAACAGCAGACGTAATATTAATTCGTCTCTGGTCATAATTTAGAGCATATTAACCGTTTTGCCGTGCTGATCACGAAGTAAAAATGGCCCTCCCCGCGGCCAAAACCAGGCTCTGTGGATGAGAATCCACAACAAGGACTGGTGGGACGTTGTCCTGCTTAACTTCACATACGCGCGAGAAAAATGAGAATTTTAGAATGACGGGAAGCTTATTAATATGACACTTTATTCAACAGGAAAAACAGCTCGTTCCGCGCGTTATACTCATTATGTTTATTTAACGTCTTTGCACATGTGTTCAGTTTAGGTTTTCGATCAAGTGTTTACATGTTCTCTCGATCGGATTACATAAGGGATAAACCACCCCTTTCAATCGGATCGAAATGTCATTCGGATCGAGCTCAATCGGATCGATTAAGGCGTTTACATGAGGGTTTTTTAGTCTGATCGAACCGTCAATCCGATTATAAGTGTCCATGTGTCAATCATGGTGTCAACTCAACGTGGTCCGGAGAGGGTGTGTGAAACGGGTAGAGAAATGAATGAACCATAGCATGACTCATGTTTATGTTCTACTGTTCTATGGTTATTATGTTTTATAATTTATTTTATGTAGCCTACATTTTGTTCAAAATGTTTTCAATACCCTTTTGCACATTTTATTTATGTTCAGTAGCTCTTTCTAGCTCAAGCAAATCCACAATTAAATTATTTTTTATAAGGTCGTCTGTTGACTGTAAATATATATACAGGTCCTTCTCAAAAAATTAGCATATTGTGATAAAGTTCATTATTTTCCATAATGTAATGATAAAAATTAAACTTTCATATATTTTAGATTCATTGCACACCAACTGAAATATTTCAGGTCTTTTATTGTTTTAATACTGATGATTTTGGCATACAGCTCATGAAAACCCAAAATTCCTGTCTCAAAAAATTAGCATATTTCATCCGACCAATAAAATAAGTGTTTTTAATACAAAAAAAAAAGTCAACCTTCCAATAATTATGTTCAGTTATGCACTCAATAGTCAATACTTGGTCGGGAATCCTTTTGCAGAAATGACTGCTTCAATGCGGCGTGGCATGGAGGCAATCAGCCTGTGGCACTGCTGAGGTGTTATGGAGGCCCAGGATGCTTCGATAGCGGCCTTAAGCTCATCCAGAGTGTTGGGTCTTGCGTCTCTCAACTTTCTCTTCACAATATCCCACAGATTCTCTATGGGGTTCAGGTCAGGAGAGTTGGCAGGCCAATTGAGCACAGTAATACCATGGTCAGTAAACCATTTACCAGTGGTTTTGGCACTGTGAGCAGGTGGCAGGTCGTGCTGAAAAATGAAATCTTCATCTCCATAAAGCTTTTCAGCAGATGGAAGCATGAAGTGCTCCAAAATCTCCTGGTAGCTAGCTGCATTGACCCTGCCCTTGATAAAACACAGTGGACCAACACCAGCAGTTGACATGGCACCCCAGACCATCACTGACTGTAGGTACTTGACACTGGACTTCAGGCATTTTGGCATTTCCTTCTCCCCAGTCTTCCTCCAGACTCTGGCACCTTGATTTCCGAATGACATGCAAAACTGAGCAACAGTCCAGTGCTGCTTCTCTGTAGCCCAGGTCAGGCGCTTCTGCCGCTGTTTCTGGTTCAAAAGTGGCTTGACCTGGGGAATGCGGCACCTGTAGTCCATTTCCTGCACACTCCTGTGCACGGTGGCTCTGGATGTTTCTACTCCAGACTCAGTCCACTGCTTCCGCAGGTCCTCCAAGGTCTGGAATCGGTCCTTCTCCACAATCTTCCTCAGGGTCCGGTCACCTCTTCTCGTTGTGCAGCGTTTTTTTGCCACACTTTTTCCTTCCCACAGACTTCCCACTGAGGTCCCTTGATACAGCACTCTGGGAACAGCCTATTTGTTCAGAAATTTCTTTCTGTCTTACCCTCTTGCTTGAGGGTGTCAATGATGGCCTTCTGGACAGCAGTCAGGTCGCCAGTCTTACCCATGATTGCGGTTTTGAGTAATGAAACAGGCTGGGAGTTTTTAAAAGCCTCAAGAATCTTTTGCAGGTGTTTAGAGTTAATTAGTTGATTCAGATGATTAGGTTAATAGCTTGTTTAGAGACCCTTTTCATGATATGCTAATTTTTTGAGACAGGAATTTTGGGTTTTCATGAGCTGTATGCCAAAATCATCAGTATTAAAACAATAAAAGACCTGAAATATTTCAGTTGGTGTGCAATGAATCTAAAATATATGAAAGTTTAATTTTTATCATTACATTATGGAAAATAATGAACTTTTTTTATCACAATATGCTAATTTTTTGAGAAGGACCTGTATATATATATATATAAAACCCCTTCAATATAGTTGTTGTTACCTCAGGGGAGGTAAAAAAAAAATTAGTACCTGCACCTCTTTTGGGCCACTTAAAGCACTGACCCAGTGACAATACAGGGTTAAAAGAACTTAACAAATGTATCAAAATAGCGTAATACACCTTTAGGGAAATTAGCCAATCAGGAGTGATAGTTCCTCCCCCAGCTGAACATGATTGACAGGTCACGACGGAACTGCGTGAGCCGGAGAGAATCTGTGCGTGTGTATGTGAGAAAGAGAGAGACGACGAACAAACTTGATGGTGACGGGAGAAAAGAGGAAATTAACTGATTTAAAGTTAACAGAGTGATAAAAGTGAGTGTATTAGCAAGCTAAAGAACCAACACTGAAGACAGGATAAGGAGGAGCAACCGGGAGTTTGGAAAAAATCCCATTTTCCACCTCTATTTGTCTAGGTAAGCTAGTGAACTACATGACGCTAATATTGCTAACTGTGTGGGCAGTGCTACATTTGCCTATATTTGTATCAAGAGTTAAGGGGGCCTGGCACCATAGAAATTGATTTCGGACAGTGATATAAAGTTTTAATTTTAATTAGCACCTGAAATAGTAAGGGGATACCTAAGCACAGCTGCATTTATGTTCATTTGCTCTGTTTAAGAAGTAGCTAAGTGAATTACACAGCATTGCTATTGAAGGGACGGTTATGGAAAAATACTTTGGTTTATCATTATCATCAGACTTTGGAATGGAAACGGATATGAGTATGGAGAGTACTTCACAAAAGACTAGTTCAGGTTCAGCAGTTAGCAAAGCCATTGAACTCCAAGCTTGTGTCTGTGGCTGGAGCAAGGCGACAACGGTCAGGGGTTTGAAGATTCATCAAGGGAAAATGAAATGCTTGAGGGAGAAGGGACAAGGGCCTCGCATTGATCAGTATTTCTTACGGAGTCAGTCAAGTCAGTCGAATGAAATCCAGCGACAGGAAGCAAACCACAGTTCGCAGGATATCAGCACCCCTGTCATAGAGGAGATGAGGGTTTGCACAGTTAGTGATGAACACATTGATTCTTGTGAACCCGGTCAGACTAACCAGCATAAGAGAGAAAAGAACCTCAACGGGCATAGGCCTGGAGTTAGATGGCCAAGAGCTAGTGAGAAAACTGCATGGGACACGGTAAACACAGATCTATGCTTTGCATTGGAAAGATTAACTGGTACAGTTGAAAAGAAGCTGGATAAATTTGGGGACATCATTTACGCATATGGAAGTGAGAGGTTTGGTGTGGAAAAAAGGAAGGAAAAAGTACAAACTACTCCTGGATTGTCTAGACGGCAGCAGAAAATTGAAGGGTTAGTTAGAGAAAGGAGACAGCTGAGGAAGCAATGGAAAAGAGCGGAACAAAGTCAGAAGGAGGGACTCAATCTCTTACAAAGGGCCATAAAAGATAAGCTTGCAACATTACGCAGAGCTGAGCGCCTACGGAAACGCTACAAAAAGAAGGAACGTGCGAGGGCTAATTTCTATAAAGATCCATTCAAATTCATAAAGAAGTTATTCACCAGTGAGAAGAATGGCACTTTAAAAGCATCTAGGGTTGAGCTAGAGAGATATTTGGAGGAAACGCATACAGATGCAAAAAGGCATGAGCCTATGTCAATTCCGTCAGACATCCCACCTGTCAATCCACCAGAATACCAAATGGAGGTCTGTGCACCTAAGTGGAAAGAGATAGAGCAGGTTGTGAGAAAGGCAAGGGCTTCATCATCTCCAGGGCCTAATGGAGTTCCGTACAGAGTGTACAAGAGTGCTTCAGGAGTTCTAAGGATTCTGTGGAAATTGATAAAAGTGGCTTGGGAAAAGCAGGTTGTACCTAGATCATGGCGCCGAGCAGGGGGAGTCTTTATACCCAAACAAAAAGATGCTACAAGCATCAGTCAGTTTCGCCCAATTTCACTATTAAACGTCGAAGGCAAAATTTTCTTCAGCATTATTGCTCAGAGATTGTCAACCTACCTATTAAAGAATGGCTTCATTGACACTTCAGTTCAAAAAGCGGGCATTCCAGGATTCTCAGGATGCTTAGAACATATCAGTGTTATCTGGCAACGAATACAATCAGCTAAAAAGGAGAGGAAGGAGCTCCACGTGACATTCCTGGATTTGGCTAATGCATATGGTTCAGTGCCACATGAGCTTCTTTGAGCATCATTTGATTTTTTCAGGGTACCGATGTCGATAACAAATTTAGTGAAAGCCTATTTTGGAGATTTGCAATTTAGTTTCTCAACTCCAGAATTCAGCACTACATGGCAATGCTTAGAGGTTGGAATAATGGCAGGATGCACCATTTCTCCACTGGCTTTTACCATGGCAATGGAAGTAATCATTAGGGCATCAAAATGGGTAGTAGGAGGAGAGCGCTTGGCTTCTGGGATGCGACTACCACCAATCAGAGCATACATGGATGACATGACAACCATGACTACAACGGTAGCCTGCACTAATCGGTTATTGGGGAAGTTAACAGATAATATTGAATGGGCACGAATGCAATTTAAGCCCTCTAAATCAAGCTGGAAGCGTTAATAAGTTCATACATCAGGAAATGGTTGGGAGTTCCACGCTGCCTCAGCAGAGTGGGACTTTATAGTAAAGGAGTATTGCAGCTGCCAGTCTCTGCTTTAACCGAGGAGTTTAAGTGTGCCAAGGTCAGACTGGAAATGACTTTAGCAGAGTCACACAACAAATGTGTAAGGGAGGCAGCCCCTGTGGTAAAAACTGGTAGAAAGTGGTCAGCAAAGAAATCTGTAGTAGAAGCAAAGGCTGACCTTCAAATTGGGGATATTGTGGGACAGGTACAGCATGGAAGAGGGGGTTTTGGGCTCAGTTTAGCTCCTCCTAAATGGCTAAAGGCGGGCCCAGCTCAAAGGAGGAAGCTGGTAATCAACGAGGTGCGAAAGCAGGAGGAGAGGATGAGATGTATAAAGGCCATTTCCCAGGCCAAGCAGGGAGAGTGGATGAGATGGGAGAGTGTGGAACAACGAAAAATGGGCTGGCAAGACCTTTGGTCAATGGAAGAGAGTAGGATCAGTTTCCTTATTAGGTCAACATATGATGTTCTCCCATCACCGCAGAACCTAAATCTCTGGGTAGGAGAGGATCCCTCTTGTCCTTTGTGTTCATCACCTGCCACATTAAGGCACATTTTGACAGGATGTAAGGTGGCTCTTAGCCAAGGTCGGTTTACTTGGCGCCATGACCAAGTATTGCGATGTTTGGCTTTAGCATTGGAAGGCAAGCGTAGTATGACCAATAAGTTGCCGCCTGTTCTAGCAAAACATTACACGCAGAAGACAATATTCCTCCGCCCAGGCGAGCAACCACCAAGGAAAGGTGCTAACACCAATTCTCGCCCAGGACAACTGGAAGCTGCTAGGGACTGGAAGATGCTGGCTGATCTTGATCAACGGCTTATTTTTCCACCTGAGATTGCCACCACTAACCTACGACCAGATATTGTTTTGTGGTCTGGATCAGCACGCATTGTTCAACTGATAGAGTTAACAGTGCCATGGGAGGATGCGGTAGATGAGGCATATGAGAGGAAGAAATTGCGGTATGCTCATCTGGCCACTGAAGCAGAACAGCGAGGATGGAGAGTCCAGGTTTATCCAGTGGAAGTGGGTTGTCGAGGTTTTGTGGCACACTCTACAACCCGGTTCCTCAGAGACGTCGGATTCAGTGGTCAAGAGTTGCGTCGCACAGTAAAGAACTTATCTGAAGCAGCAGAAAGGAGCAGCAACTGGCTGTGGTTGAGACGGAAAGATTCTAGCTGGCTGAGTACAGGCCGCCATGCTACGGTTTCGTAGAATTCTTGAATACTTGAAGGGTGTTGGTTTATTTGTATAGGTTGTATAGTATTTACAGTCATGTATAATGCGTGAATGACGGGAAGTTGGGCAGATATTGAGTTTTGCGGTAGGTGGTATGCCATACGGAACCGTTGCCACTGAAACTGCATATTAACGCACCAGTGGGGCTCGACAGCCTTAGTCAAACGGGTCGGCGCGTATGGTTGGGTTGCGGAGAGATTGTGAGATTGTGGTTAGGTCTCAGCAGCACTGTTGGTTTATTTGTAGAGGTTGTATAGTATTTACAGTCATTACGTTCCTCTGTATATTGCGTGAATGACGGGTGGTTGGGCAGATATTGTGATTTGCGGTAGGTGGTATGCCATACGGAACCGTTGCCACTGAAACTGCATATTAACGCACCAGTGGGGCTCGACAGCCTTAGTCAAACGGGTTGGCGCGTATGGTTGGGTTGCGGAGAGATTGTGAGATTGTGGTTAGGTCTCAGCAGCAAGAGGGAAGTAGAGGTCAGTAAGCTAGGCTGAGTTGAGTGGGGGACGGAGGGGGGTGACTCTGGGACGCCAGAGTCACTGTCGAGCCCTCTACAGGTGTCGTGGGCTAGTCGACGAAACACTGAGGACGGAAGGTGCCCACTTGAAGACCCTAGAGATGTTCCCTACTCCGCTCAATCCAGAGGGTTGTTATGGGGGGACCGCACTGTGGTTGCAGCCTTTGTGTGTGCTGACGCGCAAATACACTATTAACACCAGACAGAAGGAGATTCACGTCACCAGATGGAAAGAAGCGTAAATGGATGGAGAAGCATAGGTTACTGTAAAGCTACGTCTTAGTTGGTGCTTATCTTGGCGAAAGCCGAGTACAAATCAGCATGAAGTTTTAACATCTACTCTCGTGTAATGGAAATCATTAATTATTTTATTGTTGTGTGTGGAAATGTTAACCCTTAATGTTTAAATTCTGCTGTGGGTAGATAAAACATGTTTTCTGATAAGGGTACTCTAATGAGAGTATTAGCATTGCAACTACAGTTATGTGTTGCAACTTAACTTATGTAGAGCCTTTACTGCCTACAGTTTTCCTAATACCGGGATAAGAGTATCTTGATGTTATTTCTGTTGATTTATTATCAACTGTTATTGAATAAGTACAAGGTTTGGCATGTTATATGCTGGTTACTGTAGATATACTGTATCTAGATATTGAGCTGAGATTTGAAATTTGAACTGAAGTGTAATAAATAGGCCTGCCCTGAACATGTGATCATTGAGTATTATGCAGCATGTGATGCTTAAATGTTACATGGTTGTTATGCTTTATTATGATTGTTGTACAACATATAGATATATAAAACATAATTTTAAAAACCTGTTTGCAAAAAATAGGTCAGGTCTTGTGGACAGAGAGAGAACTACTTGGAAGATCCCTTTGTATTGATGGCGAGCCTCCCAGTGTGATCTTGAAGAGACGCAGACCAACTCATCGAACACTTCCCTTGGTGGTAGGAAAGTATCAGTCGCCTGAGCTGGCACACACACTTCATCCAAAAGTGCCAACTTTCTTCTTAAACAAGGTAACTGTCACAGAACTGGTGACACACACTTTAACCCGTTTAATCCCACTGGTCACAATTGTGACCGCATCTTTTTTCTTATTTCTGGAAGCTCTGAAAACTTTGTTATTGACTTTGGGCAAGAAATTCAACTTTTAAATGACAAAATAGATTGTCTTGATTAAAATCTATTAATGTCATGTGACTAGTGTGAAAGGTCACATGACCAGATCAGTTACTTCCTGCTTGCACATCTAGAAGAAGATGTCTTCCTCAGACTACTACAAAAAGTAGTATGTAAAACATCTTAATTAACAGTTAGAACTATCATATTTTGTACATATATTCTTTAAAGGGTCTACTGCTGATATATTTTGAAAATTATACTCCTGCATATATATTTTGCTCGTAAGACTTGAAAATTTGTTTACGGTCACAATTGTGACCGGTAGTATAACACAGTACTTCAATTGAAAAAAAGGTATTGGCTGGTATTGGCAGGTATTGGCAATCCTACACTGAACATATGCAACACCTGTGAGGGGGATGGATGATCTTGACAAAGGAGAAGTGCTCACTAACACAGATTTAGACAGGTTTGTGAACAATATTTGAGAGAAATAGGCCTTTCGTGTACATAGAAAAGGTCTTAGATCTTTGAGTTCAGCTCATGAAAAATGGGGGCAAAAACAAATGTGCTGCGTTTATAATTTTGTTCAGTGTAGTTATCAGTATTCCAGAAACTTTCAATGTGTTGGACCTTCTAGACGTACGTGACACCACCCCCCTCCCCCTCCCCCTCCCCCCAATTGAAAGTGACTGAGATAGTGATGGCTCAGATAGGGAGTACCATGGGTGAAACGGCCCATTTGCCAAGTAGACTATTGAATGGCGATGCAGAGGTGAACTATCTGGAGGATTAGGCAGATGTTCATGAGAACCAATTGGTGTGCCCCACACATGACCACAAACAACCCTTTCTAGAATTTATGGCCCATCTTCAGTGCACTGAATGAGTGCACACACATCTCCCTGAAACTGGCCTAGGACAGGGCCCAAGTGAAGTCATGGTCTAGCCTATAGGGGTCTAGCCGAACAAGCAGAAGTTCCTCCAGGGTGTAACTTTGTACATGACAACCTTTTCACCTCACTCATATGAGCCTCCTTCATGAAATGACAAAACGAGGTATTGGATGTCTTGGAATGAATTGTGTCAATAGGTCTAATTGAAGAATTTGTATGAATTCTGACTATGGTGTTTCCCACCGGTCACTATTGTGACCGAGTATAAAACCTAATATTTCACTAACTTAACCAACATAAAATCAAAAAAAGGCATAATGTTTGAGTATTAGGGAGGTCTAAGGAGTAAAAATAATGTACTCAAGTTGCAAGAAAAAATTTGGGATTAAACGGGTTAACAGAGAGCTATTGACAGTGGATTGACTAATTGACTATTGACTAAAGACAGACTTTAACGACTACAAAAGAAAAAAACAAAGACTCATTTATTTTCAAAGGGCCCAATTTTTCATGTATGTTATGTAATTGTGTTTCAATTGTTACTTGCAACGTAATGTGAGTAAAAGTTACTGATTACAACTTACCTGGTCTGATACTTCCTTTTATGGGTACAGTTTATATCACTTAGCTCCTTCCGAACCTAGCATAGTGTTAGCTCATATTTAGAGGGTAGCACGGTTACATACACATTAATATGAATCTTATGGGTCTAAATTAAAACTTTGTAATATACTTTTATAAAAAAGTCTCATTAGTATTCTAAGAACACTCTGTAGGATTACAAATTTATTTAAATGTTTAATTTAGATTTCCAATACAATAGTATTTTATATTGAGAAAGTTTAGAAATGATGAGACCAGGAAATCTCTGCAAACGGTAGGGGTTCCCAGCGGGATATTCCTTACTGTCCCATCTCAGTACGAGAAGGCTATGCTTTTCCTGTTCTCGTTGTTTACCGGGTGAAGAGTCATGCTGAGCAAGTTTGAACACCTGTTATTTTATTACTGAGACCATTTGTCTCATCTCAGTACAAGAAGTCTATGCCTTTCCTGTTCTCATGTCTCAGCTCATTTACATGCTTTGTTCATCACAATGTAATCCCTCCCCCTTGAAATGTATATAAACTACAATGTAAAGACTAGATTAGACTTGACTTGACTTGGGTACGAAGCAGACTACAGCAAATAAAGAATCCTGCTTAAATAAGTCTCCTGGTTTTCGCTTCTGAGTTTTTCTACACTGAAGAAGGAAGAAGTTTACAACAACTCAAACAGCTCTGTTTTCAGCACGCCGTTTCAGTGCACATGCCTTTAAATGATAATGAGCTTTGCTCACTCCGCCCCTCTGCTCTTTGGGGCGTTTTGACACAACGCACGCGGAGTGTTGCCTTGACAACAGTTGTGGGTATATTTTGGAACAAGAATGGCAGCGGGAGTCTCTGAGGACCCATTTGTGCAACAGTATCAATTTGAAACGGAGTTGGACCTGGAACAAGATGACGGCCCCGAAGAAGTTCGACAATTAAGGCTCGAACAGGACGTTTCTGAATGGTTGGTTAACGTAATGTCACGTAATGTACAACTGCCTACACAGTTTTTAATAACACATTAACCATAACGCATTGTTCATTATAAACATGGGATTATGAATTATATTGAGAACGTCGTAACGTTACATAGAAAACATGCCGTAATATACCCTGAGTGTAAACATTAGCCGCATTCATTGTGAAGCGTGCAAGCGATTTGCAAAGATTAATATTTAAAGGTTAATAAAATGTTACACTCACTTCTTCTGGAGGTGCAACAGGAACACGAATAGTTGGTGTTGTATATTGTGTTAATGTTTTATGTGACTACATTTCCCATGATGCACTTGTTACTATGCTACCGGATGTTCCGGTGTTATGAGGGTGATGTATAAGGAAGTAAACAGAGCAGTCACGCTAAGTTTGTGTGTGTGTCATCTTTGATGCATAAGCCGTATACTCTATTCAAGATACAATAAATTGGCGACGAGGATCTTGTTAATCCGCGTGTGTGATGTAAATGCGGAAATGAAGCGGCTTGACGGCGAGATCGCTGGAAATGAGAAACAATACGAGCCTGCGGCTAAGCCACGTTGTGACTGATGAGGGGGAAGAAGAAAACGATTCAGATGAGTGACTGATTTGATTGAAATGACAGAGAACGGTATAAAATGGCAGCAGTTTTTGGCACCATTGGTCCATTTGATGAGAGTAGTGAGCAGTGGAGCTCTTACACAGAAAGATTTGAGTACTTTGTAGCAGCTAATGCTATTACTGAAGAGAAAGCTGTACCCAATGTTTAAGTGTGATGGGTCCAAAGACATATGCACTACTGCGTCACCTCCTGCAGCCAGAAAAACCGGGAGAGAAAACGTATGATCAAATAGTGGGCACTCTCAAAGCACATTTCTCTCCAAAGCCCTTAGTAATTGCAGAGCGATTTCGATTTCACAGACGGAATCAGCTGGTAGGAGAAACCGTGACAATGTTTGTAGCTGTGCTAAAAAAATTAGCTGAACACTGCGAATTTGGTGAAGTGCTAAACGACACACTTCGGGACTCCGCTGTGAGGGCATACAAAAAAGACTGTTAACGGAGAGCAACCTGACACTACAAAGAGCAATTGAGCTGAGTGTGTCTATGGAATTGGCTGCTAAGGAAGCACAGCAACTGAGCTCAAACAGTAAAGTGTATAAGATGGAGACCGGAAAACAAACTGAATATAAAGGCCCATGTTTTCGCTGTGGTAAGACGGGACACTCACCCGTTTCGTGTTGGTTTAAAGATGTGGAGTGCCGCAGCTGCAAGAAAAAAGGACACATTGAGCGTGCATGTAAAAATAAAACAGAAAAGAAGGGAAAAACGCAGCAGAAACCAGTATACAGAAGGAAGCAAAAGCAACGCGTGTTTGCAGTTGGGCAGGAAAACAGGGAGGTTACTGACACATCTGATGAGGAATTTCCTTTGCATGTGCTCACTGTCGCTGGTGGAACTAAGGCTAATAAGGTTACTGCGCTGCTGGAAGGACAGCCTGTGAAAATGGAGATTGACACTGGTGCTGCTGTGTCGCTCGAGCGAGAAGCGTTAAGCTTTGTGTTTGGAGTTCGCAAGTTTTACCAGTACATTTTTGGAAGGAAGTTCACGTTGCTGACCGATCATCGGCCACTCTCAGCAATTTTTGGCCCACACCATGGCATTCCATCTCTTGCTGCTAGTAGGATGCAAAGATGGGCTTTGTTGTTATCCGCTCACACCTACGACATCAAATACCGGAAGTCGGAATTGCACGGAAATGCGGACAGTCTGTCTCGATTGCCCCTCACTGACCGGATAAAAGAGGCACAAGTTGCGGAAATTTTCTATTTCAGCCAGGTGGAAAGGGCCCCAGTAACAGCTGTGCAAGTACGCAAGAGCACACGCAATGACCCTGTCCTGTCCAAGGTCATGGATATCGTCATGACAGGAAAAGGGGAGAGTGATGACCTGGAGCTAAAACCATATATCTCTCGACGTCATGAACTTTCAGTGCAGTCAGGCTGCTTGCTGTGGGGAAGGAGAGTGATTATTCCCCCTGCTCTGCCAAGCAAGTGCTAAAGCAGCTGCATGTGGGACACTGTGGAATGGTCCAAATGAAAGAAATTGCCAGAAGTTACTTCTGGTGGCCAGGAGTGGACGGCCAAATTGAGGAAAAGGCAAGAACATGTATGTCATGCCAGCGCATACGAAATGTACCCCAACTGGCTCCGCTGCACCCATGGGAATATCCAGAGAAACCATGGCATCGCATTCATGTTGATTTTGCAGGCCCAGTCGAGGACAAAATGCTGCTGGTTGTCGTGGATGCACACAGTAAGTGGCCTGAAGTGGCTATCATGAAATCTACCTCAGCTGAAAAGACAATTGAGAAACTGGGAGAAATTTTCAGTAGATTTGGGCCTTCAGTGTAGCTTGTCTCAGATAATGTCTCACCTTACCATCCTGCAACAAATGGGTTAGCAGAAAGGTTTGTCCAAACCATGAAACATGCGTTGAAAGCTTCACTCGGGCAGGGAACATTTCATCAGCGCCTGCATAGCTTCTTGCTGTGCTACCGCAGTACTCCGCACGCAACTACCAAAGTGTCACCAGCGTCTTTGTATTTCAATAGAGAGCTCAGGACAAGCTTTGAGCTGCTTAAACCAGAAACACTCAAAGAAACTGTCTTACGACAGCAAAGGAATCAGGTACAGCGACGGAATCTGCGAGCCAAGGACAGAACCTTTTCGATAGGCTCACCAGTGCTGGCCCGGAACTATGGTGGTGGTCCGAAATGGGTTCCGGCCACTGTGGAGGCCCAGACGGGTCCAGTCTCATATAAAGTCAAAACTGCTGGGAATTTTTCTTGGAGGAGACACACTGATCAGTTGCTTAAGGGAGCCAACGCATGTACGGATGTTTCCGAAGTCGCGGATGTCACTGACCAAATCAGTAACAGTACGCCAGCTCCTGAAGTACTAACCACTGAGCCTAGCAAGACCGCAAATTGTCCATCTGTAAAGAAACAGGCATCACCTGTTGTACCGACAGAAAATGAAGACCAAATAGGGCGCCGATACCCAGTTAGGGAGCGGCACCCACCTTAGCGTTTCTTGGATTATTCTTAGTTAGGAGCTACCCTTATTGTTTCGGGGCAGAATAATCCCCAAAAAGGGTCAGCTAGGGTTTGAGGTAGTCTACCCTCACTCTCAGGGAAGTAGTTGTGTTATTTATATAAGGAAATACAAAAAGCTGAATGTTCTAAAAAAAAAAAAAAAAAAAAATGTGTTCATAAGAAAGTTGGATTTCATAAATTCCTCACTACTGATATTACAGTTTAATTTGTAATCTTTGTGTTAGACCTCAAAGAGTAAGGGGGAAGAAGATGTTGTATAATGTGTTAATGCTTTATGTGACTACATTTCCCATGATGAACTTGGTACTATGCTTCCGGATGTTCCGGTGCTATGAGGGTGATGTATAAGGAAGTAAACAGAGCAGTCACACTAAGTTTGTGTGTGTGTCATCTTTGATGCATAAGCCGTATACTCTATTCAAGATACAATAGTTGGTACCGATTCTTTTTTCAGGACCAGCTTCTTAGCAAAACCAGATTTACACTGACCCTCATTTATAAAGCAGTCTGGTGAGAAATGATTAGCGCAAACATAAAAGCATTTACGTTGATCGTTGGGAATATTCCTTTCAAAAATAAAACTCAGCCACTGTGTCTTCAGCGGTTCGAATTTAGGAAAATTAAAATGACTACTGAAAATTAAAATGACTTCCTTATTACACCTAAGAACAGAACACCACATTCGCTTAGACGCTATTCTGCTCCAGTGTATCAACAATGGCGGACTACGATGACAACTCACTCAGGGCTTTGGGCTTGTCTAAAGCTTTCCTGTAGTTCAAACAGTAGAGTGTTGCTGCTTGCAAGTCCAAGGTCATGGGTTCGTTTCCCAGGGAAAGCAAGAACTGATAAGAATGTAAATATGTACTTGAAATGCAATGCAAGTCGCTTTGGATAAAAGCGTCTGGTAAATATCTGTTCAGATGTAGATGTTTATAATATGGTAACAATAATGTAAAGCGTTGTAAGTTTGGGTCACTTGTGCAGCGCTGCGCATTTGAAAGCAAAACGCGCCAAACATTTGGCTACATGTTTTTACTCCAATCTCATTTTACAAAGTCATAATGAATGATAACATTTGAAGTAACATATGATAATCTATATATGTATCTCTAGTGTAGTGTACTGAAGTTTTCTTTTTAATTGATTTATCATTATAGGCCACCTGCATTTCTGTAAAGTAAAAAATATTATTTTATGCAGCACTACAATTATATGCCTACAAGGCACAACAAACCTGGTGTTCATTATATATTTTTGTGATTTCTAAATCACAATTCTAACCAGAAAATCACAATTAGATTTTCCTCCCCAAACCGTGCAGCCCTATAGATTCTCCTGATAGCAGCAAGTTCACAGTTGTCTTTCTTTTATATATATATATGTATATAGGGACCAGATGAAACTGATGAGCCCTGCTGACTTAAACATTTACACGAGTCTCTGTAGATGAACATGGTAAAATGAAGCAAACACCTTGGGAATGTACAAAAATCTGTGTGAGTGTTCATGTCTCTGTTTTGATAAATGTGCTCAATAATGTGCCTTTTTGTCTTTTGTATCTTAGGGCTATGTTGTGTAGTAAATAAATCCAAACAACCAAAAAAACATTATTTTTTAAACCTTCTTTGTTTATGGTTCCCTCACAGCCCCACCTGATAGGGTCATTAGGGGAGAGTATTTTTCATTGCAAGGTGTGAAACATCAATATTCATGATGATTCTCGTCTCTGTGCATACCGCTTTCTTACACAAAACATGTCTTACAAATTTTAAATCAATATATTGTTTTATGTGAATGAGTGGACGATGATTTTCACATCGTTTTGAAGCAAAAACTCTAGAATACGTGATACAATTCTCAAAAGTCTTGTGAACAAATAGTCAGTATGGGTTTATGGGCTTAAAGGGGAAATGAAGCAGTCAGTCAAGTTTACATGATTTACAAGATGGATTTCCACTATAATCAAAAATTATATAAGAAACATGACAAATGTTAACATATAAAAGAAACACTGTTATATCTTTCGCGGCAAGGGCACCGCCATTGTGCAGTATTATAACTGGTGACGTCACGGGGTTGGTTTGCTCTGTGCTGAGTTCAGTAAAATACTGTGAAAGATGCATGTAAGCTGGTCGAACCAGCGAACAACTAACGTTAGGTACAGTCATTGTTAGCTAACAGCTGTAAGCATGAACTAGCTAACGCTAACTTAGTGTTTGGCTAGTGAACTTTATTAGTACCAGACAAAAAGACGACGTATAACATTAACAAACTGCACATGGAAACATTGTTCGCGATGTCTGCCATCATATTCCTTGTAGCAATGTTCAGGGAAGGAGGCGGGAACCGGCGAACAATGAAATAAACTTTATTTAAAATAAAATAAACAAACCAAAATACAGCCAGCAGCCCCTCGCGGACGACTGCTGGCTAAAATAAAATACAAATACAAAAACAAAACACAACTAAAACACAGGCCTGTTCCTCTCTCGATCATCAACGTCGTCGCTCCTCCTTTATACTTCCACTCCTCCGTGAGAGATGCGAGACCGGTGTGCTTCACAGGTGCTGCTCATTAGCAATCGCACCACCGGCCTCGCGCCGTTCTCTCACGTCCCTCGGCCGTCCTGTTCGCCACATTCCTGTCTCTTGTCAACACCATGGTTGCAATACATGGTCAAGATCAGCGTCTTGACAGCAGATGGATCGTGCTATCATGGCGTAATAATCTGTTTGGTTGTAAAATGTATTACCTGAATGAAATGAAATCGAATGTATTGTCCTGTGGAATCATTAATTCACAGACAGCATACGAATCTTCCTTTTACGACTCGGAGTCGAGTGTGAATTGAAAGCGCTTCAGTTTTATCGCTTCAGCGCTACTTACACTTTCTAAGTGATCTTATGAACCACTGACAACTCTTAAATAACTGGATTGTAAATAATGCTATACTTCATTTAGAAATTATTAATTAATCATTAACAAAGTATGAAAATACAATTATTAAAAACATTATAGATATGCTTATGAATCAAGAAAAAAAGCATTTATAGCTGTATTTATAAACTGCTTATTAATGTGCTTAACTAATGATTATATACAGGTCCTTCTCAAAAAGTTAGCATATTGTGATAAAGTTCATTATTTTCCATAATGTAATGATAAAAATTAAACTTTCATATATTTCAGATTCATTGCACACCAACTGAAATATTTCAGGTCTTTTATTGTTTTAATACTGATGATTTTGGCATACAGCTCATGAAAACCCAAAATTCCTATCTCAAAAAATTAGCATATTTCAACCAACCAATAAAGTAAGTGTTTTTTTAATACAAAAAAGTCAACCTTCAAATAATTATGTTCAGTTATTCACTCAATACTTGGTCGGGAATCCTTTTGCAGAAATGACTGCTTCAATGCGGCGTGGCATGGAGGCAATCAGCCTGTGGCATTGCTGAGGTGTTATGGAGGCCCAGGATGCTTCGATAGCAGCCTTAAGCTCATCCAGAGTGTTGGGTCTTGCGTCTCTCAACTTTCTCTTCACAATATCCCACAGATTCTCTATGGGGTTCAGGTCAGGAGAGTTGGCAGGCCAATTGAGCACAGTAATACCATGGTCAGTAAACCATTTACCAGTGGTTTTGGCACTGTGAGCAGGTGCCAGGTCGTGGTGAAAAATGAAATCTTCATCTCCATAAAGCTTTTCAGCAGATGGAAGCATGAAGTGCCCCAAAATCTCCTGATAGCTAGCTGCATTGACCCTGCCCTTGATAAAACACAGTGGACCAACACCAGCAGCTGACATGGCACCCCAGACCATCACTGACTGTGGGTACTTGACACTGTACTTCAGGCATTTTGGCATTTCCTTCTCCCCAGTCTTCCTTCAGACTGTGGCACCTTGATTTCCGAATGACATGCACAATTTGCTTTCATCCGAAAAGTACTTTGGACCACTGAGCAACAGTCCAGTGCTGCTTCTCTGTAGCCCAGGTCAGGCGCTTCTGCCGCTGTTTCTGGTTCAAAAGTGGCTTGACCTGGGGAATGCGGCACCTGTAGCCCATTTCCTGCACACGCCTGTGCACGGTTGCTCTGGATGTTTCTACTCCAGACTCAGTCCACTGCTTCTGCAGGTCCCCCAAGGTCTGGAATCGGTCCTTCTCCACAATCTTCCTCAGGGTCCGGTCACCTCTTCTCGTTGTGCAGCGTTTTTTGCCACACTCTTTCCTTCCCACAGACTTCCCACAGAGGTGCCTTGATACAGCACTCTAGGAACAGCTTATTTGTTCAGAAATTTCTTTCTGTGTCTTACCCTCTTGCTTGAGGGTGTCAATGATGGCCTTCTGGACAGCAGTCAGGTCGGCAGTCTTACCCATGATTGCGGTTTTGAGTAATGAAACAGGCTGAGAGTTTTTAAAAGCCTCAGGAATCTTTTGCAGGTGTTTAGTGTTAATTAGTTGATTCAGATGATTAGGTTAATAGCTCGTTTAGAGACCCTTTTCATGATATGCTAATTTTTTGAGATAGGAATTTTGGGTTTTCATGAGCTGTATGCCAAAATCATCAGTATTGATGTGGTCACAAGGTGCCAGAGTCTGGAGGAAGACTGGGGAGAAGGAAACGCCAAAATGCCTGAAGTCCAGTGTCAACTGGGGTGCCATGTCAGCTGCTGGTGTTGGTCCACTGTGTTTTATCAAGGGCAGGGTTAATGCAGCTAGCTATCAGGAGATTTTGGAGCACTTCATGCTTGCATCTGCTGAAAAGCTTTATCGAGATGAAGATTTCATTTTTCAGCACGACCTGGCACCTGCTCACAGTGCCAAAACCACTGGTAAATGGTATTACTGTGCTCAATTGGCCTGCCAACTCTCCTGACCTGAACCCCATAGAGAATCTGTGGGATATTGTGAAGAGAAAGTTGAGAGACGCAAGACCCAACACTCTGGATGAGCTTAAGGCCGCTATCGAAGCATCCTGGGCCTCCATAACACCTCAGCAGTGCCACAGGCTGATTGCCTCCATGCCACGCCGCATTGAAGCAGTCATTTCTGCAAAAGGATTTCCGACCAAGTATTGAGTGCATAACTGAACATAATTATTTGAAGGTTGACTTTTTTTGTATTAAAAAAACACTTATTTTATTGGTCGGATGAAATATGCTAATTTTTTGAGATAGGAATTTTGGGTTTTCATGAGCTGTATGCCAAAATCATCAGTATTAAAACAATAAAAGACCTGAAATATTTCAGTTGGTGTGCAATGAATCTAAAATATATGAAAGTTTAATTTTTATCATTACATTATGGAAAATAATGAACTTTATCATAATATGCTAATTTTTTGAGAAGGACCTGTATATATATGCTTAACTCATGCTTAACTAATGATAAATAGCGTGCAGTTAATATAAAGTGTTACCGAAATGGGTAATTACATTTTATGGAAACATATACTACAGAAAACGCCGGGATGCAAACCCTGAACAAAGAGATGCGTACCTTAAGAAAGAAAGGGATAGATGGAGGAAAGATAGAGATACAGGGAAGAAGAAAGTTATTAATGACCTCACAGAGAGAGGAAAACGTTTACAAAGGAAAAAATGGAAGGAGGCAAAGAAAGCTGCCAGAGCAAAAGCCAGGACAATAGTGGAGTTGCAGACTCCAACTCCAGAACCACTGGAGCTGGACTGTCCTCCACAGCTAAGTCCCTCAAGGTTAGTATAAATGTAGTATGGGAATTATATAAAAGAAACATAACTCTTAGCCAAAAAATGTATTAATTATAGTCACCTAATACCTATTATATAGCTTCCCTGGTTATAGTTGAATAATTTAGTTAGGGATGAAATAGGCCTAATCAACAGTGATTGGGCTAAAAACCTAACAGTAATTTATGTATTCTAGGCAACACATTCAAGGAAAAATGATTCGAGAAAGAAAGAAATGAAAGAGTTGAAAGCAAAACTGGCAAAGGAGAAGAGAAAAGGAGAAAAATACAAAAAGAGGTACCAGAGAATGAAGAGACAAGAACCCTCAGTGTCTCCTCACTCAAAAGTCAGGGAATTGGTAAGAGGCCATAAAGTTAGGTCACCCATTAAGAGAGCCCTGCTATTTCACCACACCCTGGTTGAGAACATCAGGCAAAAATATAGAAACGCAAAAACTGAAAGAGAAAGACAATTGATTGCAAGGTTGACTTCTGGAAGAATTTTAAATAAGTACAAATTTCAGAAGTACACACAAATGGCATTTGGCTACTCCAAAAAAAGAAATGCAACCCTCAGTGTGGGTCTTTGTGCAACCATGAAGAGAAAAGAAAGTGGTGCAGCTCTGGAGATCAAGAGGAAAGTGAGGTATTTTTATCTCCGTGACGATGTTAGCTGTATGACACCAGGCTGCAAACAAACAATCACACGACAAAAGAAAAAAATGCAAAAAAGATTACTCACCGACACATTGAAAATTTTACACAGAATTTTTTTGTCTGAGGAGCATGGCCAACTGTCATACAGCACGTTTTGCCGGTTTAGGCCATTTTGGGTTGTTACACCCACAGAGGCTGACCGCAACACGTGTTTGTGCAAAACACATGAGAACACACAACTCATGGCAAATGTCCTCCACAG
This sequence comes from Siphateles boraxobius, assembly GCF_051911475.1. NCBI lineage: Eukaryota > Metazoa > Chordata > Actinopteri > Cypriniformes > Leuciscidae > Siphateles > Siphateles boraxobius. Next base: position 4,306,716 of record NW_027509197.1, read on the forward strand.
TCGTGGTATATTGTCTACCAAAAGTATAGAAGTTATGGCAGATTCAATTGTGTGTGCTTCAAAGGGAAAAGCATGTGCTTACAGTGAGTGTAGGGAGTGCCTCCTCAATGCATATCAAACCATTAAACAACCTGGGGAAGCAGAGGTTTGTGTAGCCCAATGGACTACAGAAAGGATCCATAGAGAAGACAAATCCTCCATGATTACAGTCAAAAGAGATCTCGTAACAACCGAGTCTGACCTGGTTAGCCAATTTCAAGAAAGGCTCAGCAGATTTAAGCAACTCATCTTCAACATCAGATGGCAATACGCTGCCTACAGGCAAATCAGGGAGACCCTAAAAACAGATGAGTGCATGCTGCACATTGATTTTAGTGAAAATTACTTGTGCAAATACAGCCAAGAAATTCAAGCAGTCCACTTTGGAGGATCGCACCAACAGGCAACTCTCCATACAGGGGTACTTTACACTGCTGAAGACCAGTCACCTCTCGCCTTCTGCTTCATTTCTCCAAGTCGACGACATGACCCTACAGCTATTTTGGCCCACCTTGACCCAGTACTTGGTATGATAAGGCAAAGGTTCCCTGAAGTTAAAAAACTTCACTTCTTCAGTGACGGGGCCAGCCACTCAATATCGGCAGAAAGGGAATTTCTACCTACTTTCCACAGAACCATATAAACTAGGGTTTGAAAATATCAACTGGAATTACTTTGAGGCAGGACATGGCAAGGGGGCACCAGATGGTGTTGGTGGGGCACTGAAGAGATCAGCAGATAGAGCCATCAAACTTGGAGAGGACATCCCAAATGCCTTAATCCTGTATGAAAGACTCAAATCAAACAACTCTTCAGTGGAGTTATTTTACATCAGTGAAGATGATGTTGAATCAAAGCCTGAGGTAAGAAAATAACCTAAATGTATACCTTACTTTTTTACAATTACCTACGTATATATACATATACTTATTCATGCGTATCTGCTGAAAGAAAATTCAGAGTATGTATACATACAAAATCAATAGTGGATAAAATGAACAGAGCCAGGATTCATAGTATTGGTTGTAGAACAGCTTGTATATACATCATACATAAAACATTATTGTTAAAAGTATTATGTCATTGAATTCTCAAGTTCATACCATCTCTCTTCTCATCACACATCAGATACCTGCCATTGCTTCAATAAAAGGAACAATGAGGGTGCATCAGGTGCTAAGTGTTTCACCAGCCACACTGAAATACCGGGACATCACATGTCTCTGCAAGAGAGAGGCAGGTATGTTGGATTGTCCCTGTTACCACTTAATGGAGGCAACTGTAAGTAAAGAACATAACCACGCCCCTGCATTTGATGAATGCACAACTGAAACCAGATGGCGTCCACAATTCATTGAGGCGAAACACATTGGGGAATGGTGTGTGGTGAATTATGACGATGAAGCCTATCCTGGCATTATCATCAAAGTGGAGGAGCACAACATTATGGTTAAGTGCATGCACCGGAATGGGATAAATAAATTCTTCTAGTCCCAGAGAAGATATTACCTGGTATGCAGACCAACAGATTCTCTGTCTGATTACAGAGACACAGGGTCTCAATAAACGCTCTGTACAGATAGACAAGGCTTCATGGAGGTATATCGAAGAGTAGTTTAGATGAGCGGAGTTCAGATGAACAGGAATCTCTTCTTTAAAATGACTTATTGCTTGTTTTATTGTTTGTTAATGTATATCCAGATTTCTTTTCAGAAGTGTGTTTCTTTTTTAGTTAATGTAAAACCCAATAGAACCACACTGGAATACATTCAGGCAAGGGTCAACTGAAAGATCGAATCGTGTTCTGAACACAAATGTATAAATTTTTTTCTAAATATCAGTTTGGGGCAAGTTGTTCCACGTGTTGTAAATGTTACAAATTGACAAAATTGATTTACTACAATATTACTTGGCCACAAATAAAAAACTAATTGTTACATTTAATGTACTTGCTTTTTCATGTTTAGTTATTATAATTTTCCTTATGTCAGAATCAGAAAGAGCTTTATTGCCAAGTGTGCTTGCACAGACAAGGAATTTTCCTTGGTACTGAGGCTTGCACATATACAAATACAGATACAACAAGTAATACTAATACAAATAGTTATGTTTACATTTTGCTGAAAAGACGGGGCAGCTTTTTGAACTCCCTGCCTGTTTCATCTCAACCAGAGAGGCCATTCTAAATTCTCAGTTATATCAATGTGATTGAGAATGTGATTATATATTTATTTTTTTAAGTTGAATTAATGTTTTATTGTTATATTTTGTCATGCTTTTGTGTTCTGCTTTATGTGTCCACTCCGTCGTGTGCTTGTCCACCCTGTCGTGGGCTCGTCCACCCTGTCATCTTGGTATTTTTAAATAATATTTAAAATAATAATTTAATCATACCTATATAATCCAATGTGCTAGGTGTGGGGGCAATAACATGCAAACAAAAAACTGCATCCAAATAATCAAATATTTCTCCAAATAAGAAAAATACATGTGCAAATTGTATGAGTTTCTTTAAAAACATATGGTTTACATAAAATCTTTTATGTATTTATAATTTTAAAGCAAACAAATAATCCTGTTTACGAAAGGGACATCATACCTTTCAGAAAGTATCATTTATATCTTAATAATGCAATGAAAACATATTTAACAGTAATGTATATGTCAACGACAGTGTGGACATTTCTATGCTTTATGCTCTAAAAAATGGCCCATAATTAAAAAAAAAAATTTGTTGGAGCTCAGATAATATATTTATTATAGTGTTTGAGTGTCTACTATTATGACATGACGTAAAGCGAATGGTAAATTAAAATCAAAATGTGTGAGTATTGTGAGGGTTGAAAGGCACTCTATGGTGATATTGACCCACCTAACGTTAGTTGTTCGCTGGTTCGACCAGCTTACATGCATCTTTCACTGTATTTTACTGAACTCAGTACAGAGCAAACCCACCCCGTGACGTCACCGGTTATAATACTGCACAAGGGCAGCGCCCTTGCCACGAAAGATATAATGGTGTTTCTTTTATATGTTAACATTTGTCATGTTTCTTATATAATTTTTGATTATAGTGGAATCCATCTTGTAAATCATGTAAACTTGACTGACTGTGACCCCTTTAAGTGACTTTTTTTTTTTACTTTTCACAAACCACACATCAACGTCATTCTCAGAACTACAAACTTTTACATACATGCTGCTCACATATTATTGTAACATAGTTTGTGCTGAATACAGTGTAATTAGTTTAGCCATGAAAATGTTACAAATAACAGAAATAAGCACAATGTTTAATGTCAGAGCAAGTCAGAACACCTCCAGGGCCCAGAAAACCTCAGACCCAAGAGGGTTAATTATCTAAAACAAGTAAACGTGAGTGTTGGTGGTGACTAGATGAATATTTAATGACCAAAATAGTAATTTCTCTCTAGAAATGACATCGAAAGTGGAAAATGTTGGACAATTATTTTTACAAACAAACTGACCACCAACCACAACTTCTGACACCATTATATTTTTTTAGCTCACCTGTCACAGAATGGAAAGCACAGGATTGTGGGATATCAAAGACAGTGAAGGATACATCTATGCTGCCTTCAAAAATTGATCAGATGAAGTTTTCTCAAGAGATAGATAATTAAGCTTATATTGGATTTGGACATGCCAGTTCTGCCTTGGAATACATCCTCCCAAGGCAGCATTTTAAAAATTTTGGATGCATGCATGCTGAGGCAAGTTGGAGCTAAATTCTGCAGGACAGTGACCCTCCACTGGTCGGTGCACACGCGAGCTGTAATGATGCAGCAGACTCAAGATGATCCATTTGCAGCTTTTATTAGAGTTGTGTAAGCTTTTATTAGAGTTGTGTAATTAAGTTGGCTGTAAGCCGTTAACCGTTTAAGCATCGAAACAAATTGATGTGGCGACCGTGCTGGGTCTGGCAATTCCTTAGAAATTGCCAGACCCAGCACGGTCGCCACATCAATTTGAGGTCGCGCTGGCAATCTCTCCACAGGCGACACAGAGGTGATCATCGCGGGTTACGTGGATTCCCTAGTTAGAGCGTTGAATGGCATAAATGGTGATGTCTCTCTCTCCCTCTTCCTTCAGAAAAGCCGACTCATCCTTTCGTTCCAGGACAACAGGTGCTGATAAGGTGTCTGAAGCCCACGAAACTCGGTGAGCCGAACTACTTAGGACCATCCACTGTTATCGCTGTGACGAGGACAGGTGTTCTGACTGACCTCCAGCCCCAGTGGATCCATGCCAGCCGAGTGAAAGCAGCTCCATACCAGGGGAACGCATAAGCCTATGCAGAAGCGGTGATCGAAAGGAGAACGAGGAAGAGAAGTAGACGAAGAACGAAATTGCTGATTGAGATTAGCAATAATTATCATTGAATTCATTAAGCCATGTCTGCAAAGTTGATAATACACCTGATCGTACTAACAAGCATGCTCATATATACACAATCACTTATTAGCAGTGGCAATGAAACTTGGTTGAAACAAGAAGACGAGCCACATGCGTTTGCCTCCAATATGTGGTGGAGGTTAGCCAACTTCACTGCTAAGCAGACAGGGAAAAAGGGTGACTGTTATGTTTGTACAAAAATGCCACAAAGTGCTTCTGTATCTCATGTAACTGTTCAATCGCCAACGACAAAAGAATAACTGTTCTGTCCCTTATATCTTAGTAATATTGGTGCACTTGCTCCCCAAAATTCAATGGGAAATTGGACTTGTCCTGGTAATAGGGTACTGACAGTTGCAGTACAAGTACATGTTAAAGTGGTACCTGTAGGTCCTATTCCAGATTCATTGTTCTGTATGGAAAGAAAAATAGGAGCCGCAACATTGGGTTCAATTCTTGAGAATAAATGTAATCAAATATATCGCCGTTGTGAAGTACGAAATATGCCCTGTTGTTTGAGCTGTTTGACGAGAAAAGGAACATTTGACGTGGAAGAATACTCAAAAGGATCTTCACCCCCTCTAACTACCCTGCATGCTTATGCAGGGGCAACTCCCGAGGAACACTTTTATTTTTCGGGTAAAACTTTATTCGGGTAAAAATTGTAATAGGTATGTGCCATCTGTAAAAGGAACAAGAGCTTTGAAAGATTGGTTTTGGTTATGCGGGCACATGGTTCATACCTCGTTTCCTTTTAACTGTAGTGGACGATGTGCCCTAGTAACTTTGGAAGAATATTCTATGATTATTAGACAACAAAGAAATGATAGAGTAAACAATCAAAGAAACACACGTGCTCTCTCTGACCGCAGTTCAGTTAGTAGTTTGGGTAGAGATAATCCAGTACCAAAAGAACACCGATTATGGACTGGTACAGAAGAATTCTTTGAAGGTATTTTTTCAATGATAGGTGTATCCAGTCTGCAAATTGAAGTAGAAGTTATCTACTTCTAACAGGATACTGCCGATATAAAGAAGCTCTTATATAACGTTTATATGATATCTATGATGTAATGTTTGATTTTATTGGTTAGACTTGTATTCTTTTCTTTAAGACTTTCACTATATAAACCCCAGACAAAGGATATTGGGTCGAGCTTCTACTCCAACCGTCGCAGGTGTATTGTATTATCTATTCATAATAAGAGACCAAGGTTTGGGGCACTTTTCGTTTGGATCATTTCATTTCCATTTCTAACAGGATGCTTTCCATAACATCCGAGCCTGTCAGTGGTAAAAACAAGCACTTATAATAGGCATAACGTTATTTTGCTCAATCTGTGTTGCAGTCCGTTTCCCGGATGACGAACTTGATGATTTTATGATTTTACGAAATCACGAAATATGAACAAAGGTGTAAATTCTTGAAACAATTGTTGAGTTAATGATCTATTAGGCAACAAAGACAAGTAAAATGCATGCCAAAAAAAGCAAGTTAGAATATATAGAGAGGTCAAGTGAAGCTTATTTTTTATTAACCTAACTTAGATGTATTGTAAGCAGATTTGTCCTCAACAAGCAACACATAACAGTTAACTGAATAATATTTATTTTGATTCCTTACAGCTCTACAGTGTGGGGCAATTTTATTTGCAGCCTGAGAAGGAGTTTTCTGTAAGTATTAGCCATGTTAATACAATGGTTTAAACTTAAAGTTTTAAAATCTAAAGGTTATTTTTTTATTTATTATTAAATTTGCTGTTTTTGTTATTTCTGCAGAATTTTCTTTTACAATTTCTCACTTCCACTGTCTGTCTGCTCATCTTTGGTGCTATGGCTAACAGGCTTTGTCATATGTGTTTTTGTGTGTCATGTATTTTTCAGTTTTGGTCATCAGTCCAATTTTCGCCAGTTTCCAGTACCACCTCAAAGTCCCAGCCAACCCTTGCACTTTAAAGAATTTTCAAACTTTTAAGTCACATTTGCATCAACACCATGGCAAGGCAAGACTAATTTATTTGTCTAAATCAATACTGAAGTTCACCCAAAAATGAAATTTGTTATCACTTACTCACCCTCATGTTGTTCCAAACCTGTATGAGTTTCTTTCTTCTGCTGAACACAAAAGAAGATATTTTGAAGAATGTTGGTAATCAAACAGTTGATGGTAGTCGTTGACTTCCATAGTATTTTTTTTCCTACTATGGAAGTCAATAGCTATAGCTACTCAGTGGAAGAGAAATTAAGTTTTTTGAGGAAAACATTTTTGGATTTTTCTTCGAATAATGGACTTCAATGACAACCAGCGTTTTGAAGTCCAAATCAATGCATTACATTTTACATTTATTCATTTAGCAGACGCTTTTATCCAAAGCGACCTACAAATGAGAACAATAGAAGCAGTTAAACTAACAGTAGGGCAACAATATGTAAGTGCTATAACCCCTCTCAGTTTAACTTTAGTGAATTTTTTATTTTTTTTTTAAATAGAAGAGAAGAGAAAGTGTTAGTACTACTGAATCAAGTGCTGCCGAAAAAGATACATCTTCAGCAGTTTCTTGAAAGTGGCTACTGACTCTGTTCCCTGTTGTTGGAATGATCTGCCTAACTCAACCAAAGCTTCTGTCATAGTAAAGGTCAGAGAAAGAGATTTTGTGCCTCTTTGAGATGGTACCACAAGACGACATTCGCTAGCAGAGTGCAAGATTCTGGATGGCTTGTAAGTCTGAAGTAATGAGTTTAGGTAAGAGGGAGCAGTGCCAGTGGTTGTTCTGTAGGCAAACGTCAGTGCCTTGAATTTAATGTGAGCGGCAACTGGCAGACAGTGCAATTTTGTGAGGAGAGGAGTGACGTGTGCTCTCTTTGGCTCATTAAAGACTACTCTGGCTGCAGCATTCTAAATCTATTGTAGAGGTTTGACAGAGCAAGGTGGAAGACCAGCCAGGAGAGCATTACAATAGTCCAGTCTGGATAAAACAAGTGCTTGGACAAGGAGTTGTGTAGCATGCTCTGTAAGGAAGGGCCTGATCCTCCTAATGTTGTGCAAGGCAAATCTGCAGGACCGGGCAGTTCTAGCAATGTGGTCTGTGAATTTCAACTGATCATCAATTACAACCCCAAGGTTCCTAGCTGACCTTGATGGAGTAATGGATGACGAGCCTAGCTGAATGGAGAAGTTATGATGATGTGTTGGGTTGGCCGGGACCACAAGTAGCTCTGTCTTCGCAAGGTTTAGTTGAAGGTGGTGGTCCTTCATCCAGCCAGAAATGTCTGTCAGGCAGACTGAGATACGAGCAGCTACCGTTGGGTCGTCAGGCTGGAATGAGAGGTAGAGTTGTGTGTCATCAGCGTAGCAATGATTGGAAAAGCCATGTTTCTGAATCACAGATCCTAGTGATGTCATGTAGATGGAGAAGAGGAGTAGTCCAAGCACTGAGCCCTGAGGCACCCCAGTAGCTAGATGTTGGGTCTTAGATGCCACACCTCTCCAAGACACCCTAAAGGACCTACCTGAGAGGTAAGACTCGAACCATTGGAGTGCAGTTCCCGAGATGCCCTTCATCTTTAGGATTGACAGGAGGGTCTGGTGGTTAACTGTGTCAAAAGCAGCAGACAGATCCAGCAGGATGAGGACTGAGGATTTGGAAGCTGCTCTTGCAAGTATCAGAGCTTCAATTACTGAGAGCAGGGCAGTCTCAGTTGAGTGTCCGCTTTTGAAACCAGACTGATTGTTGTCCAAGAGGTTGTTCTGTGTAAAAAGGAGGAGATCTGGTTGAAAACAACTCGTTCAAGTGTTTTCGCGACAAATGGAAGAAGAGATACCGGTCTGTAACTTGTTAGATGTGCTGGATTTAGATTGGGTTTCTTAAGCAGTGGGGTTACTCGAGCCTGCTTAAAAGCTGTGGGAAAAGTACCAGTGTGAAGAGAGGTGTTTATGATGTGCGTGAGTGTGGGCACAACTGAGGAAGAAATGGCTTGAAGTAGATTAGTGGGGATACGATCAAGCGGACAGGTAGTAGGGCGATTGGAAAGGAGGAGTTTAGAGACTTCCGCCTCTGAAAGTAGAGAGAAGGAGGGTAGAATGTGTGCGTTTGTTGGTAAAATGTGTGTGTCAGTTTGTGGATTGGTAAATTGGCCGCTGATGGTGGTTGTTTTTTCTATGAAGAATGTGGCAAAATCGTCAGCTGTTAGGGTTGATGAAGGAGGAGGAGGAGGAGGAGGGTTAAGAAGAGAGGAGAAGGTTTTGAAAAGCATGCGAGAGTCAGAAGAATTGAAAATTTTGTGGTGATAGCCATTTTAGCAGTAGAGATATTACCAGAGAAGGAAGAGAGGAGGGATTGATAAAGACCCAGGTCTGTCGGATCTTTCAATTCGCGCCACTTCTTCTCTGCACCCCTGAGTTTAGTACGACGTTCGGAGAGAATATCAGATAACCAGGGGGCAGAGGGTGTGGCGCGGGCTGGCCTGGAGGAAAGGGGACAGAAGTTGTCCAAGCAGGATGTTAAAGTGGAGAAAAGAGTATCAGTTGCACTGTTAGTATCTAGTGTTGAGAGCTGATCAGGTTGAGGAAGTGTGGATGAGACCAAAGAGGATAGATGAGAGGGTGAAAGTGAGCGTAGGTACCGTCGAAAGGTGACCTGTGGAGGAATGTGTGTTGTGTTCTGAGGCAGGTTGAGAGTGAGGAGGAAGTGATCTGAGGTTTGCAGTGGAGTGACCAGTGTATAGTCCGTAGAGCAGTAGCGCGTGTAGATAAGGTCCAATTGGTTACCTGATTTGTGAGTAGCCATAGTAGATACTCGTTTGAGGGTCGAATGATGCAAGCAATGTCTGGAAATCGGCAGCCTGAGGTTTTTCTAGGTGGATGTTGAAGTCTCCAAGAATTACAATTAGGGCTGGACCCGAATATCCGAATATTCGAATATTCGTTCGTTCGTTGTATTCGATTTGAAAATGTGACATTCGAATAATCATCTTTTTTTTTTTTTTGAAAAACTGAACTCGAAACGGTTCTCATTCGCGCTTGAATATATTTTACACTATAAAATCTGGTGAAATATAATACTTAACATATAACTTCGTTATAGCTACTTAATAAATATATTTGCTTCTTCTTGGACTACTAAAAGTGTTCCTGCAACGGGAGTATTCTCCGGCTGGAGCGCAGAACAGTGGAGTTTGTATGGACAGAAGTGCATTGGGTTAAGCTGCGTTGCTTCGACATTGTGGAAAATAGAAAAATACAAACAAAATGTATCCTTTTTACCCGTTATTATCAATCTAAATTAATCTACTGCGAAATATAGGAGACTTTGAGATTTTACTGGGACGTCACGTCACAATTTCGTTTTGCTTTATTTAAATTTCATTTTTCAATATTTAAATAATACTGTAAACAGTGGGGCGGTACTTTTTACATCGAGCCTGACCTTTCAACGTGATGAAATAGTTCCCGGCGCGTTGCAGATCAGCTCAATCCGAACAATTGTTGTTAAAAAGTGTATATATATATACATAAATTATTCTTTTTTAAATAATTTTTTTAAATAACCTATCGTTTCGCAAGATAAGACCCACCTCCTCAGCTGCGATCGTGCACAGCCGTTTCAAGCACTTCAAAGACATTTGAAACTCACTGTAAAAAAAAAAAGTTGATCCAACTTTAAATTATAAGGCAACTTATCGCAAGCGCTGTTTTGAGTAAACTCAACAATCAGGAACTAAAGTCCACCCAACTTAAAATATTACATTAACATTGCAAGTTGTTACAACATAAATAGTTATGTTTACCTAATGAATAACAAAACAAAATATTTTTGGTTTACTGAACACAAATAGGCCTATTAACTATAGGCATATAGACTGATTCATTATTTAAGTAGTCTAATTAAATTAAAGACAGACCATAACACGGGTCAAATAACTTTTAACTTTTTATTATGTAAACACTTTGTGTCCAATGCACAACAAAAACATTACAGTACCAAGTCTGTTTGGCAGAAATTGCATTTTAACTTCTTTACTCTATGCATTTTACACTTAACTCAAAGAATGGTACAAATGCATGTTAGAGAAATCGACAGTGTTAAGTACACCATAATACGTTAGCTGTCTTGTGGCATGAGGCACATTTTCACATGTATTTAACATTTTTGGTTGATTTTTAAAGGAACAATTATGTGAAAACTACCGTATTGCATATTTTAACATCAACCTAAGAGTTCCTCAAAACCAAGTTACTATTGTGTCCAAGAGCCCAAAACAAATGAAAGCATCTGAGTAAACCACAAACATTACTCAGCTCTTATAAATGCACAGCACTTTTTTGTCAGAACAACATTGAAAATTGGAATGAAATGCCTGTAATCCACTGACCTAGATCCTTGGACGTACCAGTGTCTACATAGAAATCAAACACAATTCGACAAAACAAACAACAAAAAAACTCTAGGAGAAACTCCAGCCTGAAGGGATAGTTCAAACAAAAACGACTAAAAACACAATACTGTTTTCTTTCAATGTATTCATTAATGTTAAGTATTCACTTGTTACAACCTTTGCCTAAAGAGATAGTTCACACAAAAATGAAAGTTCTTTCATCATTTACCTACCCCTAAATTGTTCTAAACCTGTGTGAATTTAGGGGTAGGTAAATGATGAAAGAATTTCCGTTTTTGTGTGAACTATCTCTTTAAGGCAAAGGTTGTAACAAGTGAATACTTAACATTAATGAATGCATTGAAAGAAAACAGTATTGTTTTTTTAGTCATTAACTATGAAAGTATAAAATAAACAATGGCCACTGGAAGAACGTCATTCAGTTGCATTTGTCCATTTAGCAAAGTTTAGACTTCAATGACTGTATTCTTGCAGAGCAGATGCCACCAAGATCCATGAAGATCTTTTGTATTACTTCAAAAGTATACTTAAGTTCTTTTGGATACTCCATGTTGAGTGCATACATGAGAACAATCAAGTATGCGAATGCTGCTGGCCGATCTGGAATGTCCTCAAGCACAATGGCCTCTTCCAGGATTATGGCCAGGTTGATTACAGTTGGCAGTGATGTGACGGCAGCAACATCATCTTCGACCACAGTAAGGATTCCAATCTTTACACCTTTGGTGCAGTGGTCCACAGGATCAGTATCCTGGAAGAATAATGGATGGGGGTGTATTAATGGAAATGTACATTTACATATAACAATAATTATTATCATCATCTTCATCGTTGCTGTGCAAGTAAACTGAATATGTAAAATATAGTATAAAAAAAGGATTTAGAAATAGGGTATGGAAATGGTAATTTACCAGGCACATCTTGAGTAAACATGCTGGCTTCTCACGCAGAAAAATTGGCAATCCCTTAAGAGCTGTTCTTTTCCAATGTGATGTAATGTCAGTGACCTAAAAATATAAAAATAATATATTTTGTTTATAAAATCTCCAGATGCTCTATAACCTTAACTACTCTATTGCTTTAGTAGGTAAAGATACAGTACACCTAAAAATTATTCTGTCATCTTTTACGGTCACCTTTTACTCTCCCTCATGTTGTTCCAACCCCATATGACTTGCTTTATTTTTTGGAACAAAGAATATTTCTGTTTTAAAAATACAGATTGCTCTTTTTTTATACAGTGGCACCAAAAAAAGATCTAAAACCATCATAAAATTAGTCCACAAAACTCATGCACGGTTTCCTAATTGACACAATTGCTTTGAGTGAAAAACAGACAGATATACAAGTTTATATTTATGTCACGTACAGAGGAGAGACACAACGGGATTGAAGGTAAGAAGGTTTATTTCGTAAACAGATGATCAAAGCACACAAGCCTGAGTGAGTTGCGTATGACTTCCAGCTGATTGTTGAGAGATGCTTCTCGATGGTACTTGCACAGACGATAGAGAATAGAAATACTTAATAGGAAGAAGCTAGCATTCGGCGATGAACAGGAGTCTTACAATTCTCTGACGAGACCAGACAATGAATGAAGGAACATGAGGGTATTTAAGTGCTGGAGGTGATGAGTGGGTGCAGGTGTGGTGAATTAGTATTCAGGAGATAATGAGTGAACGGGCGGAGTTGGGTGATCAGGGGCTGATGGTGTGGCAGGTGTAACAGATGACTCTGTGGCAATTTACTAACCATTTTCCTATCTGCATGTGTAGAATCTTATTAAAATACAATTGGTTATTGCTTAACCTCTGAAATACTACCAAAACGCAACTGGTTTCAGCATTTCTTGTGACACCATTCTGAATGAATGCAAAAAGGCCTTGAAAAATGGTAACTATCAAATGTCACTCTAAATGACTGAAATTTCTTCTTTCTTGCAAAATTTCTCCTTTTATGTTCTGCAGCACAAAGGAAATCATAATGGTTTAGAACAACACATGGGTAAGAAAAAGATTACAGAATAATTTCAGGATGACCAATTATAATTTTACATTGAACTAAAGGTACCAAGTTCAATTGATGTTTTGGGGTTTTACTGTTATGTGCCAATTGTGTATGTTCAGTCCAACATCAATTGATGTTATTATGTTTTACTGTTAAACCCAATACATATAGAAAATACACAAAATTGCATAAATGGCCGTCAGAAAGCTGTAAATACTGCTGTATTTGGAATATATTAAAGAATGAGTACCTATTCATCCAGCTTCTCCAAGAGAATCTTCATTTCTTCTCCAAATGCATCTGTTCTCTTTCTGTACAGCTTCAGGAGAGGTGTTGTGTATTTTTCAAGGGACATGTAGAACGTCCCCAGGAGGTCGACGTTACTGATACGAAAAAACTCCATGCAGATCTATAAATTAATAATAATAAAAAAACATTAATAGTAATCACCAGAAAGTATTGCTATTATAACTAAAATATTCAAAATTTCTAATAGTAATTATAATTAAAATAATAGCAATTCATATTGACTAAAATAAGAAGCCTGAAGAACACAGGTAACAACATTTGTTATTAAATGATTTACCTCATGGTTCAGAAAAAGGGCAGGCCATCTCTCTCTGACCTCCTCAACTAGTGGCTGAATACAACTTCTTTGCGGCGAAGAGAAAATGTTTCTTGCATTTTTACTTGAATGAGCGCTGAATCAATCTTTTTTTTTTTCATTTCATTGACCATACCAAGTCTCACCTCCTCAAGCGAATCATCTGTCGGGCCCTCAGGATGGTCCGGTAAAAAGTTCACCTCTGCTCTTTTAGGCTTTTTAATGGTGGCTGTCATACCCTCATGTGATTTTCTTTTAGTGTTAACACTAACTTCTGAACAACCAGCCTCTCTCAATTTAGCTCGATAAATGCCAAGCTTAAACTTTATACTCATAATCCATCCATCCCAACCTGTGCGTTTGCCAGGTTCTGCAAGGCAAGGATGTTTTTGTACTAGAGCAGAGGCAACTGACTGGAACTCATAGGCATCTGGGTAGGCTTTAATTTCAAAAATTGCCTGCACAATCTTGTCCAGAATCTCACACTTCATGTCCCTTGGGACACTCAGAGGCTTCTTTGTCTGCTTGTATATCTCATTGGCTTTACGCAGCCTGAGTTCCACATCAATAGAAAAAGCAGGTATGTTAAAAGTAGAGGGCCAGTTTTCAACACTTCTAAGATTTCTTGACACAGATGATTCAGGGATTTGGACATCACTTTGACAACTTGTCATGCTTGCTGTATCAAGCGAGAACACTGAACTTGCATCTGTTATGTCCAGTGGAGGAGATGCTTCTTCCCACAGAACCTTTAAAGTTGCTTTTGCTGCTGGCAATTCTTTGATGTAATTAAAGTTACAAAGTTCATTGTTAAAGTCCGGGTCTTCAAATTGTAGTGAGAATCCGGATTTCAGCTGCAATGTCTCGCTAAGGAAAGACTTCAAATGGTCCACAGACTCAGGCCTTTCAGGCAGCTCTACCCTCCTGATGTTGGTAGGGGAAATGTGAACCCGCAGCAACATGCTCTCTATAGAAAGCAGAACCTAGAGTCAAAAGCAGTCATCATTAATTCACTGGAACACATTTTTTTTTATTCTTAACAGCAATGGTGGGAACCTAAATGAATATATACTAGTGTGTAGAATATAGTGTCTGATCAAGAATACACACAACTGTCAACTCTCCTAATGAGTTAAAAAACACTTTTAGAGTCACAAGCACTTTCATACCAACTTGGTATGCGGTCAATGGATGGAAGTCATTCAGCATGTCAGGATCAAGAACATGAATATGACTAAAACTGTTTTCCTTTATCTCAAAGGACCTTAAGTGTTCAAGATACCAGGCGGACAGTTTTTTACAAAGGAATGACACATCTTTAGGGGACACTACACAGTTCAGTATTTAAAAAAATTCTGGCAAGCCATTACATTGTCCTGTAGAGATAATCATGCCAGCTGAATATCGAACTCCATGCAAATGAATGGTGGAGGAGAGAGACACTTGGCTTGTGTTTGGATACCTTCTCTCAATTGCTGACATAACTGGGGCTTCAAGAGAAGCAAGTGTGAACACCTTTACTTTCTCCACATGTACTGATTGTTTGAAAAAGTCCTCACCATCAAGATAATACGCCATCATTTGTTGATGCTTCATGGAAAGTGTCAGTAGAACATTCTTAAAGTTCTGAGTGTCATGGACTACTTTTTTAAAGTAACTGTGCTTCACCTCAAAGCGCATTGTCCATAGTGACACTAGTGGTCCAAAACAACGAATCAAATTAGGGTAATTGTTAATGAAATGATGTTTTGGACGTAGAGAAAAGTTGGCAAAGGTTTCAGTTAGCAAGTATTGGTTGTCTTTGATTTTGCTCTCTAGGTAACAAAGAGACTCCTCTGAACATTTTGATGATAGAACTAACTCAACAATGACCTTCAGGTCCATTAGAATCTCCCAAGATGGTTCATTTTCAGGAATTTTGTGACCGATCATAAGAGGTAGCAAACGTAAAAGTGTCCAGTTCTCGTGTGCATTACCACCTATTGTACCTTTGGTGAAACTTGACTTGGTTAAGACCTTTGGCTTGTTAACCCTCTCTGAATCTTTGTATGGGAAGGACTTAATGCAGTGATTGAGCTCATCAAATGAAATGTCTCTTTTTGAAATTAAATCTTTCAGGCACAAAGACAATTCTACAGGTACAACACCTTCCAAAAAATCATATAATGCATCAGAAGAGAAACCAGTGACAGGATGAAAGAAAGAAAAGTGCTTGCTTAGCACACAATCCCTCTTCACACCATTGACATTTTGCAAACTTCCATTCTGCACTTCCTGGACAAAAGAATTGTGTTCTTCTACAGTTCATAGTTTGAAATCACTGATCTCAACCTGACCAGACTTGACTTCATGCTTACTGATCAAACAAAATCTGCACAGTTTGTCAGAATTGAAGCTTTCTTGAAAGCCTGCCAAGCTATGAGCTCCTAAATTATCAGCACATACGCAAAAGACTGTCCCCTTTACGTACTTATTCAAAGCAGGCACAAAAACACCTGTTTGCTCCAAACACTTCACATCTTTCATCAGTCGATCCAAAAATTTCTCATATCCAAAGAGCCTCACATCATCACTCTTACCAAGGACCGCAAGCTGAATTGAGTAAAGACTAGAGCGGAATTTGGAAGGCAAGTTTAGAACCACCCAATAAATGGCAACAATCTTTTGGATTTTTCTTGAAGTGCCCAAGGGATTGCACACTTCAAATTCATCAACATACAGTCCCAAAGATATTACAAGATCTTTGTCACCTAGAAGTCGTTTCTCTTTAAAGCAAGCACCATCTTGAAAAGACTCAAAATGTCCAGGAGTAGACTCTCCAATGAAACACAATCTTATCCAACAGATCTTTATGACCTAGTAAGCCTTCCAGAACATGATATAAAGACACATAAACAAAGTGATTTTTGTGTGTCCTGTCATAGAGATACTCTGTTGGCTCAATTACAGAGAAGTGTTCTTTGAAATACACATTCCTTCTATGGTCTGTGGATAAACTGCCTTTTTCTGAAGTAGTCAGCAGAAGAGGATTGGTCTCAAAAATAGCACTGTTAATTTCCTGGAGGATAGAATTATCTACATCAATTTTTCGTTTGACCAAAATATTTCTGATGCTTTCAACAGCAAGAAACTTGGAAAAGTGCAATATATCATGAATTTCCTCAACTATATGTTATGTATGGCACTCTTGGATATATGCAAGACTGTTTGCATTTTCAAAAATACAGAAGCCAGTTTATGTTCAATAGTTTCAATATCCACACTTTCACAACCAGAGTCAGTAGACTCTTGAACAACCTGTGAGGACTGCCCAGCATCATGGTCATCATTATCATCAAAGTTCAGTGTTGTATCAGTGTTAATGTTCTCAGTTTCAGTTATGACAGAGTTTCTTAAATCTTTTGTTGTGTAAGTTTTAGGTTTCCTTGTCCTGTGAGAGGCAAAATTGGAAAGCCTGTTGGTTTTATACTCACAGCCAGAAAAAGGACACTGTACAGTTTCATGCCTTTTTAGATGTTCATTAAGATGTCTGAAAAATATGGTTTCACTGCAAACATTTTCAAATTCACACAGATCACATTTAAATGTTAGGCTGACTTGCCTAATACAAATGCGATTTTAAAGCACTTTGTGTCCGGAATGAGCAGACACAATCTGAATATAGGCAACGCCAATTTGTTCCTTTATGACCTTGTCCATGACGAAGCCTGTAATGCTTTACCAGGACTTCTGGGTCAGAATTAGAAAATTTACAATATCTGCGCTGCATTTCCTCCTATGGACTAATTAGCTGCGAAAACATTTTTTTTAACAGTTTAGGCCATTTTTATACTGATTTTTTTTTTTAATCAAAAGTGCAGAAAATCAGTAACATGCTACTAATACATTTTATGAATACCAAGCTATTTTTTCCCCATTAAACGATTAACATAAAATCCCCTTTTCCATTGGCAAACTTCGCTCAAAAACTTGAATATACGTGCACAGTGTTCATTTTCTTTTAAAGCAATTCCAGGAAGATGTCTAGATGATCAATATTTTTGTCTACACATATGAGCAAACGTCTCATTTAATACTCATTACATTATTTTTCGCAATTTCTCCATTATTAAAACAATTGAAACATTTCCCGTGTGCGAAATCAGTAACAAACAATGCTAAATTAGAGTAGGCCTACGTTAGGCCGTCTGTTTGGGAACAGCACACCATACATTACATGACCAGTAACATAGTCGATTATAAAGATGATTAATACACACCGGTTATTTAAAAGAAAAGCTGGATTGATCAGGCACGACACCACTCCTTCACATCAGCATCGAAAGGACCCAAAAGTGTGCGAAATCAGAAACACACTGTGAAATTAAATTAGGCCGTCAGTTTGAGAAGAGCACAATATTCGTTAAATATTTTAAATAACATACAGACGATTATAAAAATGATTAATACACACAGGTTATTTTAAAGAAAAGCTGAATTGATCAGGCACGACACCACTCCTTCACATCAGCATCGAAGGACCCAAAGTGTGCGGGTAACACTTTACAATACGGGTGCACTAATAAGCATTAATTCATACTTAACTAATGCACAGATAATCATGAGTTAATGTATGACTCATGAAGAACTAAACCATAAATTAATTATTACTGCATCAGCAACTAATAAGGAGTCTATATGATTAATAGATTAAGTAATAAATGAATTGCTATTAATTAAACGTGTCATGTATTAATTCCTTAATAACATATTTTAAGTCAAGTCAAGTCATCCTCATTTATATAGCGCTTTTAACAATGTAGATTGTTTCAAAGCAGCTTTACAGAGATAAACATATAATTTAAGGTAACAGAGATTGGGTTGGTTTTATAGTGGCTCTTGAAAAATGTTTTTTTCCAGCTAAAGTTAGTTTTGATTGATTCACTTCCGTCTAAATTATCATTTGTTATTAAAATAGGGGCCGCTAAGACGACACACCGTTCTCTCTAAACAGACTTTAAACATGAACCTGTGATAGATGCTGATGGCGTTCACATGAGCATTAAGAATTGATTCTATAGTTCCCTTTCGTTGTCACTCCGAGTTACGTCGGATGACGACGAATGGGGTTTCGCTTAGAAAGCCTATCAACTTCGAGTATTACAAAACGAGCCAATGGCAAAGAAATGCCATGGGTCTGCGGAATTTGCATGGCGTAACTCCGCCCCACCTCGTGGGTATAAAAGGAGGAAGCCGGCAGCAAGCAGATATGTTTTCGCTTCGGAGCCAAGTGTATTCTTCTCTCCACAAGCCATCTCTGAATTGTCAGCTTTACAAACGAGTACCTCGAGTGTTGGTGTGACGGCGATCTACGGCGAGAGCGTGCTTCCTGCTGATCTGTTGCAGTGGTCTGCCAGTCGGTGCGTTTCTCCCCGGGTGCTTCAACACTTGAGTTTTCTCTCACTAAAAGAGCTTACACGTGGCACGTCTTTTTAAAGATGTCTCGCCCGTGTACTTCTGGTTGCGGCAGATTGGTATCGGACTCTGATGGGTACGAGCGTTGCATAGTATGTTTGGGCATTGATCATGCTAGAGCAGCGCTCGTGGATGACTCATGTTCTCTCTGTGGGAACATGACCATCGCGTCATTCCGGTCGAGACTCGGTGAACTCGCAAGAGTGTGAGTCCCCTCATCCACCCCCCGTCCTGCGGCTGGTGGCCAGGGTGATCTGAGGGTTACGGTCTGGAACAAGGCGCCGACTATGTGTCCGCGACCCCAGCCCCCCTCTTCAATGACGGTGCCCGCTAGTGAACTGCTGATTCCCGCGGGTCTACCCTCTGGTGGCCCGCGTGCTTCAGTTGAAGCTACAGAGGAAGATGCCATGTCTGTTGCAGCATCACTTGGCGGGTTTGACTCTTCTGGAAGTGAGGGCTCGTCACAGCTGCCACCTTCCGGTGTGCATACGGCTGTGCTCGAGTCTGATCCGGAGATGACGGCCATGCTTTCCCGGGCAGCCGCGAGCATCGGACTTGAGTGGAGGCCTCCACCCTGTCCTGAGCGCTCGCGGCTGGACGATTGGTTTTTGGGTAAGGCCGCCGACCCTCGTCCTTGGCAAACCCCAATACCTTTCTTCCCGGATGTGCATGATGAGATCTCGAAGTCCTGGAAGACCCCCGTCTTCTCGGGACCGCTCGCTGGTCTCATCCGCCTTTCCTCCCCTCGATGAGGCAGCTGCCCGTGGGTACACTGGGCTTCCCCCGGTTGAACGCTCTGTTGCCATGCAACTATGTCCTCAGAGTGCTTCTTCTCGGGGTGAGCCTAAGCACCCATCCAAAGCCTGTAGATTTTCGTCGACCCTGGTGGCGAAGTCTTACAGAGCGGCGGGACAGGCGGCTGCTTCACTGCATGCTATGGCCACTCTACAGGTCTACCAGGCCCAGATGCTCAGAGACATGCACGAGGGTAGGACAAACCCAGGGCTCTTTGATGAGCTGCGCGCCGCGACCGACCTTGCTCTCCGGGCGACGAAGGTTACCGCGCGCTCCCTGGGTTTGGTGATGTCCACAGCTGTGGTCCAGGAGCGACATCTGTGGCTGAACCTGGCTGACATGCGGGACGCTGAGCGGACCCGTCTGCTTAACGCCCCCTTGTCCCAGGCCGGCCTCTTCGGCGGTGCAGTTGAAGACTTTGCCCAACAGTTTTCAACTGCCCAGAAACAGACCGAGGCCATCAAACACATTCTGCCCCGCCGGCCCGCTGCTGCCTCCACCTTGCCGGCCGGGCAGACGCCTCGACCTGTTTCCCGCCGAGGGCGCCCTCCTGCGGCTCCCGCCCCTCCCGCCCGGACCACGCAGCAGCCTCCACCCAGGGCCGGTCACGGAGGAAGCCGTAAGAAGGCGCCACAGCCCTCTCCTGCCCCGCCCCCCGCTAAACGCCGGGCCAAGCGGCGCTCCTGAGACGGGCTGCTCAGGGATGATGATTGTTTCCCAGGAGGTGGTAGCAGGACCACTCCTTCCCCCGGTGGAAGGCCGGGGGAGAATCTTTTGTTCTCCACTCCCCGCTGCTCACCCACGGGTGGGCAGCACCCTAATGTGGTTAAAGACAGAAACAATCCCCTCTTCCCTGAGCTCACAGAGTTCTCGGGCGACACAGAGCGCCGCCCACAAGCCGTGCTCTCCTCGCCCCCCTCTGTCCCAGAGGCGGTTGACACGGCGTGCCGTCCACGGACCGCTTCGCCCCTGTCCCCCTCTGTCGCCAGACCCCTGGCAGAGCAGGCCCCCGCGGGACGACCAGCCTGGTCCTCCCCTGGCCCCCTCTGCCAGGGTGCGGTTGCTAACTGTGCCCCCTCTCCGGGCCGCTATGCCGTCCACATCTGGGCCAGTTACTCCGCTTCGCTGCCCCTCCGGGGGGACGCCTGTGGCTCGCATGATCCCGTTGGTTCAGTTCCTGGGAGCCTGGCTAGAGCTTCCCCGTCTGTCCCACTGGATCGCGCGTACCGTCAGGCTCGGCTATGCGATTCAGTTCGCACGGTCTCCTCCCCGCTTCAGGGGAGTCCGCTCCACTTTGGTCGGTGGCAATGCCCCTATCATGAGAGCAGAGATTGCCACCCTGCTGGCGAAGGGTGCAATCGAGACTGTCCCTCCAGCCGAGATGAGGTCCGGCTTCTACAGCCCCTACTTCATTGTCCCCAAGAAAACCGGTGGGTTACGGCCAATCCTGGACTTGCGCGTGCTGAACCGCTCCCTTCACCGGATGCCGTTCAAGATGCTCACCGCCAAACGCGTTTTCGAATGCATACGGCCCCAGGATTGGTTTGCAGCGATCGACCTGAAGGACGCCTACTTTCATGTCTCCATTCTTCCTCGACACAGACCGTTCCTCCGGTTTGCTTTCGAGGGGCAGGCATACCAGTACGCGGTTCTCCCTTTCGGGCTAGCCCTGTCTCCTCGCATCTTCACGAAGGTCGTCGAGGCGGCCCTTGTTCCCCTTCGAGAGCAAGGGGTTCGCATCCTGAGTTATATCGACGACTGGCTGATCCTAGCTCACTCTCGAGATCAGGTTTGCGAACACAGGGACCTAGTGCTCCGGCACCTAGCCCGTCTGGGCCTTCGGGTCAACTGGGAGAAGAGCAAACTTTGCCCCGTGCAGAGAATCTCTTTTCTCGGTATGGACATCGACTCGGTCGCCATGTCCGCGCAGCTTACGAGCGAGCGCGCGCAGTCACTGCTGACTTGCCTCAGACAATTCGAGGGCAAGAGTGCGGTTCCACTGAAACTTTTTCAGAGGCTCCTGGGGCATATGGCATCTGCAGCCGCGGTCACGCCGCTCGGATTGCTTCATATGAGACCGCTTCAGCTTTGGCTTCGCGACCGAGTCCCGAGGTGGGCATGGCAACACGGCACGTTCCGAGTACCAGTTACTCCGACCTGCCGTCAGTTCTTCACCCCGTGGACGAACCTCGATTTTCTCAGGGCCGGTGTCCCCCTGGCTCGAGCTTCCCGGCATGTTGTTGTCTCAACAGATGCCTCCACCACGGGCTGGGGCGCCATGTGCAATGGACATGCTGCTGCGGGCTCCTGGACAGGACCCCAGCGGCTATGGCATGTCAATTGCCTCGAGTTGTTGGCAGTACGCCTTGCCCTGCACCGCTTCCGAGCGTTGCTCTGGGGTCAACACGTACTAGTCCGCTCAGACAATACCGCCACTGTAGCGTACATCAACCATCAGGGTGGTCTACGCTCCCGCCGTATGTCACAACTCGCTCGCCACCTCCTCCTGTGGAGTCAGAAGCATCTGAGGTCGCTTCGAGCCATCTTCATTCCCGGAGCGCTGAACTGTGCAGCCGACGAGCTCTCACGGCTTCAGCCCCTCCCTGGAGAATGGCGACTCCATCCCCAGTCGGTTCAGCTGATTTGGGACCAGTTGGGGGACGCACAGATAGATCTGTTTGCCTCTCACGACTCGACCCACTGCGCCCAGTTCTATTCCCTGACCGAGGGCACGCTCGGCACGGATGCTCTGGCGCACAGCTGGCCGCAGGGCCGCAAATATGCGTTTCCCCCAGTGAGCCTTCTTGCGCACACCTTGCGCAAGGTCAGGGAGGACGAGGAGCAGGTCATTCTGGTTGCCCCTTACTGGCCCAACCGGACCTGGTTCCCCGAACTAGTACTCCTCGCGACAGCACCTCCCTGGCCGATCCCTCCGAGGAAGAACCTTCTTTCTCAGGGACGGGGCACCCTATGGCACCCTCGTCCCGATCTTTGGAACCTCCACGTGTGGCTCCTGGATGGGACGAGGCAGGTTTGAGCCTGGACTTCTGTCCTGAAGAGTGCTCCCTTTGAGCCCCTGCAATCAGTCGAGCTTAAGTTCCTGTCTATGAAGACAGCGCTCCTGGTTGCACTGGCCTCCATCAAGAGGGTTGGGGACCTGCACGCTTTCTCCGTTGACGAAGCGTGCCTGGAATTTGGGCCGGCTTACTCTCACGTGATCCTGAGACCCCGGCCTGGATATGTGCCCAAGGTTCCTACCACTCCCTTCCGGGACCAGGTGGTGAACCTGCAAGCGCTGCCCTCGGAGGAGGCAGACCCAGCCTTGGCACTGCTCTGTCCAGTACGCGCTCTCCGCGCCTATGTAGACAGAACGCAGTGTTTCAGGACCTCAGACCAGCTCTTTGTCTGTTATGGTGGGAAGCTGAAGGGAAAGGCTCTCTCCAAGCAAAGGTTGTCTCACTGGATAGTGGACACCATTGCTTTGGCTTACCAGCAGCAAGGTCGACCGTGCCCCCTTGGTGTGACTGCCCACTCCACCCGGAGTGTGGCGTCCTCTTGGGCTCTAGCGCATGGCGCCTCGCTAACAGACATCTGCAGAGCTGCAGGCTGGGCGACACCTAACACATTCGCCAGATTCTATAATCTCCGAGTGGAGCCTGTGTCCTCTCGTGTACTCGCTTCAACCAGCTAGTACCGGACCCGCTCAGGTGTCTTCGCTTGCTCGCCATTCCACTCCACGGACTGGATACGTGCGATATTTTCCTCAGGTGAGCTTCTCCGAAAGCCCTGAGCTCCTCCAGCACTCCTGACGTCGGCGCCAGTGTCTATTGCCTGTGCGTCGGCTAGGTGCCTCCCGTGTGCATGGTCCCTCCTCTGAGCGACCCCCACATGTGTAATTCCACTGTAAGCCTCTCTGAGCGTGTGTCTTTCCCTTGGCAAGCCACCTTGCCACCCCTGGGGTTGAAATATTCCACCTGCGGCTGGACACCCCAGTGTTTTCCATATGCTTCCTTCGGGTCATATGTGTATTCTCTAAGTCCCCCCCCCTCCGGGCTGGCATTAATTGCATTATTCCCCTAAGCTTGGGATATGCTTCCCAGTGTACCTTGGTATTCCTGTGTTATATGGAGTCCTTTGTCCAGGCTGACAGGGATCTCGATTTACGCAGGGCACTGGAAGACAGCTGAGAAGGTGGCGTGATTAGACTGGTAACCCTATTCGTCGTCATCCGACGTAACTCGGAGTGACAACGATAGGGAACGTCTACGGTTACGTATGTAACCCTCGTTCCCTGAGTAGGGAACGGAGACGTTACGTCTGCCTGCCACTTTCCGCTGTACCGCGGGGATCGCCTGAGCTCAGTCTTGGCTCCTCAGCGAAGAAACATATCTGCTTGCTGCCGGCTTCCTCCTTTTATACCCACGAGGTGGGGCGGAGTTACGCCATGCAAATTCCGCAGACCCATGGCATTTCTTTGCCATTGGCTCGTTTTGTAATACTCGAAGTTGATAGGCTTTCTAAGCGAAACCCCATTCGTCGTCATCCGACGTAACGTCTCCGTTCCCTACTCAGGGAACGAGGGTTACATACGTAACCGTAGACGTTATGTGCGTTTGAATATATGTGCGCAGGTTTGTAATTCCTTACAAACCATGCCTAAACAAACTACTTGTCTATAAATTTTGATGCAGAATTTTTATTTTATCTTATCACTTTGGGTAGGTACGCGAACCAAAAAATTCCACAACGCTTTATCTGTAGAGTGGTATAGGGATCCTCCATAGGGAGAGGCTAGTTGGCACTTCAGCACTGCATTGTCATCAGGTCCAGGCGAAAGTCCTTCGTAAGATCTGGAAACGGCCTGGATCCAGCAGGCTGCGGGAAAACCTCGGGATAAACAAAGACACTAAAATTAGCGTAGATGCCATTCTTCTTATGATGTAACGAGTACATCAGGATTTGAGGGAAGTGTTCCCAGTTCCGGCTGACCTAATCTAAGCAGCCTAATATTGAATTATAGAAGTCTATAGAGTGTTATGTGAATGCTAGGTCAAAGAGATGTGTTTTTAGTCTGGCTTTGAACTGACAGACTGTGTCTGCTTCCCGGAAAATGTTAGGAAGATTGTTCCAAAGTTTTGGTGCTAAATAGGAAAAGGATCTACCGCCAGCAGTCGATTTAGATATTCTAGGTATTATCAACTGGCCGGAGTATTGAGATCGCAATAGACACGAAGGACTATAATGCGTTAAGAGCTCGCTCAAGTACTGCGGAGCTAAACCATTTAGTGCTTTGTAAGTAATCAGCGATATTTTAAAATTTATACGATGTTTAATAGGGAGCCAATGCAGTGTTGACAGAACCGGGCTAATATGGTCGTACTTCCTGGTTCTTGTAAGAACTCTAGCGGCTGCGTTTTGAACTAGCTGTAGTTTGTTTATTAAGCGTGCAGGGCAACCACCCAGTAGAGCATTACAATAATCTAGCCTTGATGTCATGAACGCATGAACTAGTTGTTCCGCATTTGTCAATGAGGGCATATGACGTAATTTAGATATATTTTCAAGATGGAAAAATGCGGTTTTACAGACACTAGACACGTGACTTTCAAATGAAAGATTGGTATCAAAGAGCACACCCAGGTTCCTAACTGACGACGAAGACTTAACAGAGCAGCCATCAAGTGTTAGACGGTATTCTAGGTTATTACGTGTGGAAGTTTTTTGTCCAATAATTAGAATCTCTGTTTTTTCAGAATTTAGTAGTAGGAAATTACTAGTCATCCAATTTTTGATATCAACTATGCATTCCCATAATTTTGTGAACTCACCTGCCCTGCCCTGCCGGCTGACGGCGAGATGACGATGGAATGGCTTTTAACCGCGTTCAGAAATCATCGCAATCCGGCACCGAATGAAACTGTGGAAAGATACAAATTTTTATCAAGAAATCAGAACTCAGGCGAAACGTTTGACAAGTATGTTACTGATTTGAAAGTGCTGGCTGACACATGCAATTTTGGAACGGCTAGAGACTCTCTGATTAGAGACAGAATAGTATGCGGCATAATGAACTCGCACGTGAGAGAACGCCTATTAAGAGAGACGGACCTGACACTTGAGAAAGGTGTGAGGATATGTAAAGCATCAGAACTGTCAAAAGAGAATGTGATGACTATTGAGGGTCAGAAATCAGAAGTACACGCAGTTCAGAGAGTTAGACAGGCCCAGAGTGCCAAACAAACACAACCGGCTAAGTGCACATTTTGTGGAAAACGGCATGAGTGGAAAAAAGAGAGTTGCCCTGCTTACGGAAAGCAGTGCAGGAAATGTGGCAAGCTGAACCATTTTGCATCCACATTCAAAACAAAAGTGACAATGCGAAAGGGAATACATAGTGTTGCAGAAAGGGAAGAGAACCATATCAAGAAATCCTAAGCCTTAATTCACAAAAGGAGGATAAACATGAAAAGCAACTGTTTGCAACCATGCTGATAAATGAGAGGCCAGTAAAGTTTCAACTAGACTGCGGAGCCAGTTGTAACGTCATACCCATTCATCTGTTAAACCCTGACACAGTAATGGAAAAGACTGAACAGATTCTGGTCATGTATAACAAGAGCACCTTGAAACCCATAGGGAAGTGCAGAATAAAAATAAGAAACCCCAGAAACAGAAAACTTTATCGTCTGGAGTTCATTGTAGTGGAGGAAAGCTCATCAGTACCCCTGCTAGGATACAAGGCTGTGCAAGCAATGGATCTGGTAAGAATACAGCATGAAAACATTATGGCAATTGATGATATTGTTACCACAGAGAGATGCAGAGAAAAGTTAACTTGGGACAAGAGAGACATACAACGAGAGTATGCTGATGTATTTGAGGGAGATGGATGCCTGGAAGGGAAATACAACCTCGAGGTGGATCCTGAAGTCAAACCGGTGAGGTTTCCAAAGCGGAGAGTTCCGGTGGCACTAATGAAACATCTAAAAGATGAACTAGGAAGCCTGGTAGAGAGAGGCATCATAGCTCAGGTGGAAAAAAGCACGGATTGGATTAGCAGCATGGTGGTGGTGAAGAAACCAAGTGGAAAATTAAGAATTTGTATTGACCCAAGACCACTATATAAAGCACTTAAGTGTCAACACTTTCCCCTGCCTACCATAGATGATGTTCTCCCGGATCTGACTAAGGCGAGAGTGTTCCAGTGTGTGATGTAAAGGATGGATTCTGGCATGTAAGGCTTTCAGAAGAGTCAAGTTATCTTACTACTTTCGCTACTCCGTTTGGCAGGTATAGATGGATCAGAATGCCCATGGGGATCAGCCCGGCTCCGGAAGTTTTCCAGCACAGGTTGACTCAGGCGTTGGAGGGGCTCCCAGGAATCCGGATAATAGCGGATGACATCCTCATTTGTGGGGAAGGCGATAACGATGACACCGCTGAGAAAGATCATAACGAAAAACTAAGACAACTACTGGAGCGATGCAGAAACAGAAACAACAAACTAAACTTCAACAAACTCAAGCTGAAACAGAAAGAGGTGCCATACATCGGACACAGAATGACTTCGGAAGGTCTAAAGATTGATCCAGAGAAGGTGAGAGCCATAGTGGAGATGCCCAGACCATCAGATGTGAAGGGGCTGCAGAGATTATTAGGTATGGTGAACTACCTGTCAAAATTTTGTGCACGCTTGTCAGATAGCTGCGACTCATTAAGACAACTGACACACAGAGATGTGGTTTGGGAGTGGACTGGTATACAGGAAGAAGCATTCAAGAAATTGAAACAAACGATTGCTTCTGCACCTATTTTGAAATACTATAATCCACAAGGAGACCTGTTTTTTCAGTGTGACTCCTCGAAGACAGGGCTGGGTGCAGCACTTCTGCAGGCAGGACAACCAGTTGCATTTTGCAGCAGAGCACTTACACCCACAGAAAAGGGGTATGCTCAAATAGAGAAAGAATGCCTGGGAATCCTGTTTGGGATGGAGAAATTCCACCAGTACACATATGGCCGGAACACAGAAGTCCATTCAGACCACAAACTCCTTGAAACTATCACAAGAAAGCCATTTTTAGACGCACCTAAGAGATTGCAGAGAATGCTTTTGAGGCTTCAGCGATATGATATTAATGTTGTCTATGTTCCAGGTCGATTAAGGTACATAGCAGACACCCTCAGCAGAGCGTACTTACCAGAGTGTGCTTCAGAAGGATCCGTAGAGACAGAAATTGAGATGATTAACATGCTGCAGTACCTGCCCATTTCAGAAGGAAGTCTACAAAAGATACAGACAGAAACTGCTAAGGATTGGACGTTTCAGATGTTATGGCAAGTGATAGTCCAAGGATGGCCAGAAGAGAAAACGCAGCTGAAAGAAGAGGTGAGACCATTTTTTCAGTAAGAGAAGAGCTTAGTGTGCAACATGGTGTGATTTTCAGAGGTGAGAGAGCTGTAATACCAGCAAAGTTAAGAACAGAAATCATGGAGAGAATTCATGCAGCACACTTAGGCATAGAAAGTTGCTTACGCCGAGCAAGAGACTGTGTATATTGGCCTGGGATGAGTGCCGCCATAAGAACATACATCGGAAACTGTGCAGTCTGTAGAGCAGTGGATGCATGGCAGCAGAAAGAGACAATGTGCCCACATGTCATTCCTATGAGACCATGGTCAAAAGTGGGAACAGATTTGTTTTCATTTAACAACAGAGCATATCTCATCACAGTGGATTACTTTTCCAACTTCTGGGAAGTAGACTGTCTCACAGACACCAGGTCAAGTACAGTGATACACAAGTTAAAGGCCCATTTTGCACGACACGGGATACCGAATACTGTTATATCTGACAACGGACCACAGTACAGCTCACAAGAATTCAAACAGTTCAGCACAGCTTGGGAATTTAAGCATGTAACATCATCTCCAGCGTATCCGCAAAGCAACGGCAAAGCTGAGTCTGCGGTAAAGACGGCCAAACAGCTGATGGAAAAGGCAAAGAGAGCAAAGACTGATCCATATCTAGCTATTCTAGAACACAGGAACACACCATCTCAGGAATTCCATGCCAGTCCTGCACAAAGACTCATGAGCAGAAGGACTAAAACATTACTGCTGATACATGACAGCCTCCTGCAGCCAGGTGTTGTAAACACAGAACATGCAGTAAAAGACAACCAACGCAAACAAGCCTTCTACTACAACAGAGGAGCAAAAGATCTTAGACCTCTCCAGCAAGGAGAACACGTAAGGGTTCAGCTGGACACAAAAACAGATCGGACTGGACACCAGCAACAGTGTTAAGAGTTGCCAATAACAGATCATACACGGTCAAGATGGAAAATGGAACTGTTGTAAGGAGAAATCGGAAAAATCTCAGGACTGTGTCTGGAGGACCACAGAGAGCAGACACACAAAACATGTGTCAATCAGAAGATCCATCTGGATGAGGGACATTCACAGACAGTACCACACACACGCACACAACGTTCAGATAACAGCGACAGTGTTGTGACAACCAGAGTTGGCAGAATTGTCAAGAAACCAACCCACTTGAAAGATTTTGTTTAAATGTGTTTAATTGTTATTGTGAGACGGAAGAGTAACTTTGAGTATATGATGTTATATTGTTGTTCTTGGTCACAAGTTTATTGCATACAGTGACCACAGCGCTGTATATATATATATATATAAGGAAGGATGTTACAATATGTTATATATTGTCAGAAGGATGTGACAGACCATGTATGGTTGCACTGTGAGTATGTGATGTCATTGAGATGCGCAAGTATGTGAAGTAAAGTATGAGCACTGAGAAGTATGCGGTTGTGAGACTGTTTTATTTTGTGGAAATAGAGTGAGTGTCAGACAGAACCAAACATATAACAGTCAGTTTGTGAAGAGCACAATATTCGTTACATATTTCAAATAACATACAGACGATTATAAAATGATTAATACACACCGATTATTTTAAAGAGAAGCTGGATTGATCAG
Source organism: Siphateles boraxobius (assembly GCF_051911475.1). NCBI lineage: Eukaryota > Metazoa > Chordata > Actinopteri > Cypriniformes > Leuciscidae > Siphateles > Siphateles boraxobius. Next base: position 4,336,429 of record NW_027509197.1, read on the forward strand.
ACACGAGACCACTCCTTCACATCAGGAGTGATTACGTTAACGTTACACCATCAGTTTGTAAAGACCACAATACATATGACAAATAACATAGGCGATTATGATTAATTCATAACTTACTAGTTATTGTGCAGGAGAAATTGGATTGATTAGGCAGGACGTTGTCATCAACTTTTCACCAGCATCAACTTCTGGAAACCGCTGGGGCTGTCGTCGTCTTCGCACTTGCATCAACTTTTTGAAGTAGCTTATGTCTCAAACTGCACGCTAACGAGAATCGCGAGATTTAATGAAAACGAAAACGTCTTAGTGAGATCAACAAAACATTGCACGTTTTTAACATTTATGGAACTATTTTGTTGAATGAAGTTAATATCATGCATAAACACTTCCAATCAAAATATCTTGGTTCAATTTACTGTTTTATGTTTATTGGGAGGACTTTTTGTAAGTTGGCTTTTTTATTGATTTGGACTTCAAAACGCTGGTTGTCATTGAAGTCCATTATTCGAAGAAAAATCCAGAAATGTTTTCCTCAAAAAACTTAATTTCTCTTCCACTGAGGAAAGAAAGACATGGATATCTTAGATTGCATTGGGGTGAGTAAATTATTATTTTGAGGTATACTAATCCTTTAACTATCCCTTTAAAAGCTGTTCACCTGTAAACTGCTGGTGTACTGGACATGCAATGTTCTTAAATGGTTTTAATAGTGTAATTTATGAATAAAAAACATTTGACAAGAACATTGTTTGGATTGTCTTTTGATTTGCAGTTATTCTGAAGTTGCATTATAATATGATTACCTATAGATTTATATACTGTAATAACTACATATTATTTATAGTAATTCATTATCATTATTAGTAATTTGAAAATTATAATATTTTGCAATAATGTATCAATATAGATATTACAGTACAATACCAACTCATAACTGCTGTTTCTGTCTCGCTCTTATTTTTACAAGAATTTTGTTTTTAAAACACAGAACCATCGCTTTAAGACCACAAAAAACGTGAGACTTTTCAGACGCCCACTCCAACTTCACCTCAGCGCCAGGCGCAAGTCAAACGAGTACGGAAATGTACGGGTACCGAATGAGCTTGAGCTGTGATCGGAGCATAGTAAATATAGATTCGATGTTCCTCAACCGGTGGCTTGCGAGACCGTTTTGAGTGAGTCGCATTTGTTCAGTCAAAGAAACAAAAACGTAATTCTCTTTTTTTTCTGATTCTACTTTTATTTTGAAAGATCTGTGTGAAAGCTTGTGACACTTCTGTCAGATGCGGAGAAAAGCGTGTTGTCCTGAATCAGTAACGTTAAGCTATCTGCGGTAAGATGAGATGTAAGGTCAACAGTAAAACTAACTTTCCTGTCCTGACAGCCGTTGTACTGTACTTGCACATCACGCGCAATGTGGCGTGCTGTAGCAGTAATTCTGTCGTCAATTAGCTAACTCATGAAATAATCAAAAAGGCAATAAAATTTGTGTCAAAACTGCATGCAAGAATGTATTTGTTATGCGTCACGACTCACGTATGTCTCGACTAAAATATTCTGCCATGTGAAATCACAATTTAAGGCACAAACTGATAGTATGTGATTTTTTTAATGTTCAAATAAATGTGAGCACTGTGCATTTGTAGGCTACTAGAAGATAGGTAGTAATTGTGCGTTCATTTGTAGGCTACTAGAAGATAGGTAGTAATTGTGCGTTAATTTGTAAAGGAAAAACAAAAATTTATCATTTTTAAATCCATAAAATAACTTGTAACATGACCCACAAGGGGTAAATAATCAGGCGCAAGGCGGTTGTGCAGTTTCCATCAATAGGCACATTTTTATTCAAATAATTTAACAGTTAAAGAAAATAAGTCCTTAAAAGCAAATACCCACAAAATAATAAATGAAAACTAGAAACAAAAACAACAACCCACAAATGGCCACAGGTTACCTATATCATGAAGGCAGTAGTCTTGAAAGTGCTCTCACCACAGCAAAACTCACAGCAATCATACTGCAACCCTAAAGGTAAAAATACAAATAAAATGACCAACACCACACGATCACAGCCACCTCACCACCGCCATCCATTCAGTGAGGGTAACCAAGCAGCCATCATTGGGTTAAAAAGAAATCTACAAAAGGAAAGAAAAACAAATTAACTGTGGGTAATGCCAGTAGGACAAACAAGTCAGCACCATTAGACCATCACTCTTATTTTACGGTCAAGGGTTTTCCCACTTGATCCAGCATCAGACAAAATAATAAATAAACCAAAGAAAATTCAATCTAAAGTAAACGGTAACCGTGCATCCCTGTAAGGGGAAACACTTATTACAACAGAGAATTATATACAATATACAAAAACACAAAATAAAACCCAATATAAATTATGCACAGATAGAAAACATTATTACAAGTTCCCTTTAATAAAACAGTACCTCAAACATCCAATATTTCTGACTGACGCTCAGGCAACAATCAGTCAGGCAATAATCCGGCAAAAACACTAAAAACCAAAGAACAATAAAATTATTAAAACACAATCCTAAAAAAAACAATTAGATAAAATAATAAAACTACTACCTCCTAAATGGTATGTAACATATGCTCAGCTCTCCATGACGTTAACATAACTGCTTATCTGCTACAATCCTTCAGAAGGGCTCAATCTGTCGTGACATGCACACATAACTCAATCGCAGCAAAAAGTAGTAAGAGCAAACTAATCTCTCTTACTAACCTTTGAAGATTTAAATGTGCCGCCTCCACAACACACACAACATCCACAACACACGATCAAGGAAGGGAAGTGAGGGAGCAAACAAACCTCACTACTTCCTTATATAGCGCTGGGGCTGATGGGACTTGTAGTGCCCCAACTCTGTCCCATTACAATCTACCCCCCAGATTAAAAAAATCGACGTCCCGTCGATTACATCAATACTACAACCAGGGGCGGAACATTACGTTCAAACCATTACTGGACAGCCGCATCAAAGGGAGAGCAACCTGGTCATTAATCTGGACTTCAGTAATAGGGACTGACCGAGGTAGACGATATGGGTTAGAATGACATCCAGCTGTTGCCCTCCTTGTACGCCTTACTACAGCTTCCTCCTGTTGTTGAGGCTGATGGTTCTCTGCATGATCTACTACTGAAGTACAGAAGTTGGTATTATCTTCCTGTAAAGGTGGAGACGTATTAACTTGGTCCTGGGCAGATACATCATCAGGCGTTAGAGACAAAACTACCATGCCTTCGTCTCTTAAAGTTTCCTGATGGTCAAATAGATCTAGAAGTCCAGGATCATTTGAGGGAGTAGAAGCAGGACGCAACTCACAACGATGAATGCGTCTAATATTACCACCTCCATCTGCAGGGGCAATAGCATACACAGCTCCATGTCCATCTGGGCACCGGACCACTTTATAGGGGGTTGGATCCCAGGCATCCTGGACCTTATTCCTGCCTTTTATGTTATGGGCTCTCTGATACACAACTTGACCTTCCCTTAATTGTCCATGACGTACCTTAAGGTCGTTTGATCGGGCACGGTGTTCTGTGG